>NW_028186239.1:1125985-1141503 GCF_003343005.1 Rhea americana
CTTGTCATCCCCCAGCACTCCCAGGTCCTTCTCTTCAGAGCTGCTCTCCACAAGGTCAGCCCCCCGCCAGGGGATGGTAGGCTAGAGAACAGAACTCAGGTGTTTTAACAGAATAGTAACTGATTGTCATCTCTTGCTAAATGCAGCTAACGGGCAGGCTGCCAGACAACTTTGTGCAAATTGCTCTTTGCTAACCTCCTTTAGCTGAAACTTGAATACAGCTTTGCAGGGATCAGTCTGGGAGACCTCCCAATCCACAGCAGTCAAACATACCTTCAGAATAAATCAAACGATTGCATTTCACTCTGTGGCCAGTTCTTCTCCCATCAAGGACATTCAGCTTATGTAGGACATAATTCCCATTCTGCACCTACAGATAAGAGCTTTTTTAGTGCCAGGGAAACAGACTATCGTTGCATTCCCCTAACTCACTCGTAGACATGGCTGGAATTGTAGGCAGATCTCTACTATCAGCTCTGAATAAACTTATGCTGGATTGAAAGAAAGTATTTTTTTCTTATTCAAACACCAAATGGAAGAGTACATTGTCACAAATGTGGCATAGCATATGCACATGCACAGTATTGCATAAGCAAAGTTTGTAGGGAAAGGTGAGACCAGGTGAAGAAGCTGGAAAAAGTGGATGGGCTTTTAGGTACACGCTGATTTTATGCAGTGTGATAAGCAGAACAAAAACAGGATATTATATTAAGCAGAAAAATAGAAAAACAAGTATGCTTAGCCCAAGTTAATCAGTAATACAAGAGACAATAGTTAGTAGCTCTGGGATATTTGCAGGGGAAGAGAAAACAGAGACACTAAAAGAAAAGCATCATTAGTGTTTGTAAAACAGAAAGTGGTCAGAAGATAGTAATGAACCCCATTAACCATGCTTCTGCTGATACCATAATTCTTATAATCCAGTGGTTATGAATTTCTTCCTTAGGCTTTTCTTTAGAAGTTTTTTTTTTAGGTTTCCAATGCACTGGGAAGTGAAGTGGTTACTTTGTGGAAAATGTTTTTCCACTGATAACTGTGTGTTTCTACTCTTTACCAGTGCTCTGTGTGAGTTCTGGCTGATGCATAATGGTTGTTAAGTGTCACCCACACAATTTCCATGAGGACATTTTGTGCACTGCATGATGCAGATCACATTCCGGGGTAAAAGTGTAGGAACCATGGGTTTTACTGTTTCTATTGTAGGAGTACTAATTATGATGGCTGTGAAGATGTCTTAGCAAATATAACATTTGCTGCAGATTTCTTTCAGTGTGTGGTGGATTATGGTAAGCTTCCTGCTGCTGATGGGTTTGGCAAGATCGGAATAGTACATAAAAGTTGGTGTTAAGAGATAAAGGGAAAATTTATTTCAATCTTCTTTCACAGTAGACTGCAGTTGCTTTTCTTTTAGAAGGTTTAGTGAAGCAGCACAATTTTTACCCTTATTTCACAAAAACAAATAATCTGTTAAGTTTTGACTGAACAGAAGTTCTTCTTATTCATTTATTCACAAAAGTAAAATGCAGTTAAGCAGCACACCCAAATGTATATAGGCATGTGCATCAACATGTGCATCCCAGCAGACATGTCTGAAGTAGCAGCCGTGAAMTCCTGAATGCTAAGATCATTCCTGTGACAAAAAGACTGAGATAATAACATATTTCATTTCTAATTTTCTTAAAATATTAATAAAGTATCATATTTTAGAGAAATTCCTCAAATCTAAGTCTCCACACAAAGACAGAGAAAAGTGGTAGGAAACATTGAAGTTCATTTATTAAAAAATTAAAAAAAGGGAGAGAGAGAAATAAACAATTTTATCTAGTTTTTGTTGTCAGCATTGGAAAGAACAATAAAATAATGCAAGTCTGATAGCTATAGGAAAGGTACATAYATCTAAAAGCAGCCTTACTCTTCAAAAGTTTCCCTTCAGAGAATGGAGGTGTGTTCCTAAGGAGAAGTTAACAGTTTGGTGTATTTTAGCTTGCCCATCCGAGTACAGTAGCTTTCTGGTTTAACTTGAATATTTTTGAAAACAATTAATTTTATGCATTTTCAGTTGAAATATTCATGCAGGATATTATTATTGTTACTGCAATTAATAAAGATGTAGTTTTTCTGGAAAGTAACTCAAACCAGTTTAGTAATGATCGGGCTGTGCAGATCAGGGACTTTTTGTTGCTGTCCATTGACGACTGAAGACTTTCACAAAAGGATATGATGAGACAGCTTTGTCAGCCAAAGTGAAGATCCATCATAGATCCCTCTGCTCAGAAAGGATTCCTTKGCGCATAAACAACTGTCAAGGTGGTTTTAATTCTTCTTCCATTAAGTTAATATCTGCCCACATTTTGGAAATGCATTATCTTTTCAATGTGATCTCTTGCTATACCTAAGCTGGTAGGCTGATATGATAAAATGTAGGTACTTATAAATGGAGRGGTCCATGTCTGTGTTGTGAGATAAGACTCCCTTTATAGGCAGTGGGGAGGAATTAGTATTTCAGAGTTTGAGTCATTTCATGTAAAATAGAAGTGGTTAAAAGCGGTCAAGAAGTAACTTTCAAAAGTATCTTTCCCTCCATTCACTATATACAGACCTATGGGTGCAGACTTAGATGTAGAGATCTAGATTAGATGTAGAAATTTAGGAGCTGRCTTGAGGGCCCAGGGCAAGATTCAGCTGAAAACTGTGTTTAAATGTACACACACAGGAGTTTATATGCTGAGATAGGTGTCTAGGCTCCCACTGTAGGAAGTGGAGCCCTAAGGCTACATTCAGCTGCCCATACACAAACACTGTTATTCAGGGTTTCTGGTATCTGATCTCCAGAAAGGCACAGGTCTACAGCAAGTCCTATGTCTTTATAGGCGTCCAAGTGTCTCACATACACACTTGAGAGCATCTCAAATAACACCAGTTGCTTACATTTCAGAGATGAATTGACCTCTGGTTTTGATTTCTTCTTCGACTCTAATGGAAGCCTAACCACATAGCACACATTCTTAGGTTCCCTGATCTGGTGCCAAATCCTAGCCCTATGCTAGGGATGCTAGGTATGATTAAAAACTAACGCTCTCAGGTCCTGAGGATGAACAAATTTTGTTAAGAGTTGTGCTAGTTTTTCTTGACATTGTAATTAGCTCAACTTTTTTCATTTAGTACACCAACACTCAGGTTTCAGCACAAAGCTCCTTTTCACATTCAGAAGTATACACATCACATAAACACATAACTAGGTGAATGTATTTACATGACCATGTATGAAGCATAATGCACAACGCTCAGTACTAGTTCTTGATTTCAATTTAACACAACAATAATCAGCTTCATGGGGCTGAAGATGACTTTGAAGTTACYGAGCTCCCTTGGCTACAGGAGTCTAAGGATCTCTTTGGACTATGGACCTAATTTAGCTGCTCAGCATGGGTGGACTAAATCTTGCCTTTAAACTATGAATTCTCTGGTATCTATATTTTTACACTGCCTAGCAGCACAGGGCTGAGGAGACATAGGTGGTGCCGCTCAACATTATTTCAGTAAAATAATACAGAATAATAAAGTAGCGGTTCTTACACAGGCCAAATTTCCTTTATAATGAAGTAGGAGCTTTGGGGGACCAATGAGGTGGAATAATTCTGACCTGCTTTGCACCAGTATTAAAAATAAGGTACCAAAGAACTGATTTTCATGACATGGAAGAAAAAAAGCAAAAACTTACAATAACACCAAGAAGTGGGTGATCCTGCCATCCAATATTCACTAAGGGATTAAAATAAGAATGTTTCCTAGGAGATAAAGTGTAGACTATTCACATCTGAGACATATGCCCTGCTTTCATCTCCTTGGACATTTCTAAGATCACGTAGTTCCCTAGGGCAGCACAAGAAGGTACAGTCGCACTTCTTTTAGTACCTCTTTTCTGCTCTCTGGATTTCTTTTCTCTCTATATACCAGACAATGGACTTAAATCACAGCTTTTCCTGTGAAAAAAAAATCAGATATTCTTATACTATATTTAATATTGTAGCCATATGTGCTGAAATTATTACAATCAGTGCTCAATTCTGATTGTGGACTGAAAAGAGAAAGCAAGTATTATGCTTGAAAGCTAAGAGTTAGAAAATCCTAGATGTAAACTTAACTCTGATTCTGACTTACTTGGTGGCTTAATGGAGTCCCCTACAGCCTGATTTTCAGAGGTGCTGAGAGCTGTTGTTTCTATTGACTTCATCTGGAAAGGCAGCTGCTTAATACCATAGAAACTTAGACTAATAATCTCTCCTCACCTTTGTTTCCCTTCCTGAAATAGGAGATTTTTAATATTTACGTAATCTACAAGGATATTCTGAGGCTAAATCCATTAGTGATCAAGAGGTAATCAGATAATTTGATGCATGCAATAGACAAGCCTATAAATAAATATAAATGGAATGTCAACTTTCTTAAATACATCAGTTCCCTCCAATATCACTTTTCAGTAAACTATTTCATTCCTGCTAGCTTAAGAAATACTGGTGAGTATGCAGGCTCTTACAAAGTTCTGAGCTATCATATATACATACATACATACATATATACACATATATACAAAAGAGTCCCTAATCTATAAATGCTGGCTATCTAGAAACGGTCTTAGAACAACTGACATGGAGAAGTGGAGTGCTGATGCTACATCTGATAGTCCTATTTCATTGAAAAAAAATATTCTTTTTCCAAATTTTATAGGATATTTAGCAGGTATTGGAAAATAAATCTTTTTCCTTCTTTTTTAAAACAAAGAATACACTTTAATCTACCATCAATATTTTAACTGTTAAGCTTTTTTCCCCTTCTCTCTTTATTTTATGTGCAAATGTGTAATTTCTGGTAATATATTTGAACAAATGCATTTAGGTTTCTCTTTACAATCAACATCTGATATTTTTCTTTCCTATTGTACATAACATCAAGTTAAGGCAGAGGGACACAATGGCAACTGAGGGGAAATGATGGTTGTTATTTAGGCTGTTYGTTGGACTTCTATGAATCTCCATAAAAACATTCAATAAGTATTCAATAGGAATCTCCATCAAGGAGATACTGCAGAGAACCAGTGAAGTGAACCTGAGTGAGAAATAGTATTCACGCTGCAAATTCCTTGACCTTAAAGGCATATCTAACATGTTTTGAGTGATATGATTGTATAGGTGTTCTCAGTCAGCTGAGAACAAATAGTGTTCTTTATTTGAAAATCACTTTGCCTGCAAGGCCGTGTCTGCTAAAGCAATAGCATTAGCAGAAAGAAAAKCAGGAAACTTGAGAATTATAGTTTTAGATATCTATTCTTTCACTTTCTCCTCAACATGGGTGGATGACTCCAATCTTATCACAGTGATAAGCAAGAAAATAAAAGTTTCTAACATGTTGCAGATCTTTTGAGAAAGGTAGCAGTAAGGAGAGAGGAAGTGGTCTGACAGATCTCTCTTTTTGGAGGGAAAAGGATAGAATATGCAAGCAAACATTTGATTTTTTTTTTTCCATTARCTTCTTAATTGTTACAGTGTTTCTCCAAGGGTATGTGCAGGAGATGCACAATCAGGTCTTAGTCTATTAAAATTTATGTTTTACAAATGATCTATGCAAATATGCTAATATATTTTTATGGATACAACAAAGCAAGAGAGAACGTAATGGTAACTACGTCACAGCCATATGTTAGCTCCTTCAGACTGGGACATTAAAGAACAGAGTCTATTCTAGACTCTCACCAGAGAAATCAATGTTCATCAGTAGTCAGGCACTATATTGGGGTGGTGCAAGAATGCTGGAAGTGAAAAATGTGATTTACTTAGGGAAAACTATCTAATAGCACTAAGATCTTGAGCTTCTATCTAAAAAAACTGCCATCAAGTTTGGTGGTTCAGGGTATAGTCAGAAAGTTGTCGAGGAGGTAGCGGATGGATCCCTGCAAGGTGCTGTAGAAACCAGTGTAAGTTCTGAGCACCTTGCCAGATCAGGCCAATTTGACAACATTAATATTATTTGAAAAGATTTTCATTCATTTGTGTTAGGGCTCAACTACAACACGATAGTCCATACCTTGCAAGAAGTGACTTGCTGTCCCTTGCGATTGAGAACACTGAGAAGTGTAGAGAAAATGCTATTCAGCTCCATTTCAGTGACTGAATATTAGACCTCTGCCTGCCCACCRTATCAGCAAGCCCTACAAATGGCCGTGCTGGGGGACCGACCGAACAGATTCCCACCCTGGACCTTGCAAAACAACGTCTTGGATAAAGTGCTTCCTSCAGTAAGCTTACTCAGCCCATACAGCTACCTGAGATCAATGAGCCATCCCTTACAATGGCTAATAGTATAAAATATAAATATTTTACACAATATATTCCTCAACTTTCTGAAGGTTGAGGAGAGATCAGTTAATAGCTAGTTACAGCAGAGGTAAGCCACTAGAACAATACCAACTCTGACATTTACTCAGGCTTCATATATTTATTATTATTAAATATTTGACAGAGCATCCATTAATTAACAAGTGATACATTTCACATCCTGTCTGTCTTTGCAACAATGGGAGAATGTTATTAAGAAAAACTGTGCCTTGAAATGAAAGCAGCTTGGAGCAGAAAAAAAAAAAATCCAATTCTCAATATAAAATGAGTACAGTTAAACAGAATAAAGAAAGTTAAATAAGGATAGAATAAATGGTACTTTCCCAAAGTCCAACTATTTATATTTAATAGAATAAGATGACTTAAGCTTAACTGATTGCTGCATCCAACACATGCCTCCAACGTAGGTACCTTCAGCTGGTAATCAGTTGGTAAGACCAAGTATAATAAGTGAACATTAGACCAAGGGCAAGATTAATACTGCTCCCCATCGACTAGAATTCTATACAACTAAATCCAGAAAAACAGAAATCAGTGGAACAGCCATATGTTTCAATAGCCACAGGAATGGTGTGTGCAAAGCACCTCAAACACGAGGTATATGAAGAAAGAGTATTACAAGATCTTTCTCCACAGTTATTGTACCTCTAATACAAAGATACATCTGAGTACTTCCATCACAAAAATTATCCTTGTGACTCAATAGTGCTCACAAACAAATCCAGCCTCAGCAGAATGAGCATTAGTTTGTTTCATAGCTGACTAGTTTTTCAATACAAACATCCATCTGCCTCCTTCTTAGGAAGAGACTTCCTTTCTTTATGATTAATCCACTACCAAAACCTCATCCTTGAAAAAAAATCAGCAGTAGCGGCTTAGGAAGGTTTTTCATCTTTCCAGCCTGTAGGGATTCAGTGCACTGTCTGAAATAATTTGTCTTATGAAGAGGTGCCTATCATAAAACATATCCCTATCAAAAAAAATCACTTGACATTTTCACCCATTTAACACAGACAAGTTGTCTATAAGCGAGGCTTCAGTTTGAATTTTGGCCAAAGAAAAATGGAATTATGTTTTCCTTTGAAAACTTGGAGTAGCCTAGTAATACTTTGATGTAACTTTCACTTGTAATATAATGCAAATGTGCAGCCTTGTAATATGGCATTACTATTGCTAGTAACAAGCCATAATCTTTGTACTGAGTTTACAAGGCCTCAGGAATGAAGCTTGTCAAGCTAGCTGGCTGAATCTTTCTTGGTCTACCCGTAATTATTGTTTTACTCGGCTGAGCTGTGACAGCAACTTCTCCAGTTGACCAGGCATCTATGACTAATTTGTTTTGTTATCTCTGTATGGCACAAACATAGTTTTAAATAGATACCAGTAACAAGCAGTTATTCTATTTAGAATGAGTTATATACAACTCTAATATAGTGTAGAGAAATATAAGCTTGATATCATAGCAGAGGCTTGAGATGTGGAGACGCAGGATGGGACATGGAAGAGCGGCATGGGATAATATGAGATGGGGTACAGGCTGGCACTGGAGATCCCACAATTATAAACTAATTATAAATGATCAGTTCCATGAAAAGCAGACCTGGAAATGTACAAAGTGGCTTTAGGGATAACAAAGCAAACAARGAAATAGTATCTAATGTAAAAAGCACTGCATATAGCAGCTTCTGATGCAGCTTTTGATGCAGACCAATGAAGAAGGAGCAGAGGTGTAAAAATATGTTAACAAACATATAAAATGACCACAWGAGTATCCTAGAGGGAGGAAAAAGAAGCCATCAACATGAACATGATAATTCTCCCAGCGAAGGGTTCCAAATGGTGACAACTTGCTATAATGTCCCCTCACTGCCAACATCTCAGTGAACCACCAAACTTAGGATGCAAAAGAGTAGTACAAGGATGAGCCATGTTAAAAGACGTAGAAAGTAAGTGTGTGTGTAACAATTTTAAATGCATTATTATCCTTTCTTTTTCTGTAACAATTAGATCCGCACTAATAATCTTTAAACTCTTAAGATTTCAGTTATTCTAAAAATATGTTCTTGGTTTTATTTACATATAAGATGTGCTTCCTCTTTKCCTATAAACAAGTGTTTTGAGCATTACAGTAGGAAAAGGCGTCAAAATAATATTRTTAAATCAGATAGCAATGACCACCAGTCGATTCCCTGCTCATTTATGCAATCTTTCTTTGGTAATTCATAAGTCCAYTGTGAATAGTTGTATCATTAAAGGCCACAGAAGACCTGCAGGATTGAGCCAAATCTGAAAAGGACAATATCTGGCAYTATATCCCTCGTCTCATGAAAATGGCAAGTTAGATAAGTTGTAGTGTGCTTTCTGTCTTGTGCTCAGAAAGGAAATTAAACTTGAACGTATGGAAGTGTTATTCTTAAAAATACTGATATAGTTCATATTTGCAATAATTCAGCTGAAGTCAACAGTTCTTAAAAATATACAAAGACKCCTAAACAAAGGAAAGATATACAAGCAGCAAAGACCATTTTAGGACTATTTTTCTATAAAACTTTTCTAACACACTTCCTGAAATTATCTCTACGTTGTACTCATAAAATAACTACTCCTTCATTCTAACCTTTGCCCATTTCTTACTTCTGTTGTTCATTTGAGCTGTGCTTTAGCTTTCTCTAGCTCCAGCAGGCTTTTGTCCCTTTGATTCTTTACCCATGTTTCTAACCAGAAAAGCTTATTTGGTCATTGAATAGCCTAGCTGTCATGGACTTATGTGGCAAAATGACCAACAATATCACCTTTTCTCTCTGATCTCACCAGTGGGCTCCTTGCTCTTTCCTTTTAGCATTTCTGTAGTCAGACACCAATCTTTACCTCGTTCTTTGCTTACAGATGTCTAGTCACACATGGCAAGCAGATAAGGAATGACACCACAGCTCCATCATAAGTCTCCTSGTCCCTATAGCTTAAGAGAGCCGTGAGCATCTGATCATTTCGTAGTTGGTAGCAGAAGAGCRGTTGAACAATGGGACAGCTTGAAGACATTTGAATTATGAATGTATTTTTTTCCATTCACCAGGGATTTGTGTTAGGATTTATCACAAACCTGGAATCCAAAGAAACAGTACAACAAACTTGCATAACAAAACCATTTGGAAGGGTTTTTAAAGGCACTTTCAGTCGAACTTGGATGCCCAAGAGCCTTTCTCTAAATCTCCCGGGTAAATACTTGTAGAAATATTATAGGCATTTCAATCTGCAAATAAAAATTTACAATCAAACCCAGAAAAAATATCTCAATACACAACAAGATCTCTTCAATCCACCAATATGTAATTGGTTTTACAAAAGCTGTGGTCAGCTTTAAGAAAAAGAGGGAAAAATGTGATAATGCCAGTGAACATCTACAATGCTTGCAGAGCTAGAACAAGGTATCATAGAATATTTTTACCAGGAGAGGCTTATAACAATGATATAAAATTGTTGCCTAATTCTATTCTCAATTTACACCTACTCAGCAGCATAGCACACTACAGAAATAGGCAGATGTAAGGGTGCGAAATCTCACGTGGCAAGCACGGCGATGATCAGCAGTGTATCTGTCAATCTCCCAGACTRTATCAGGGCATAGGGCTGCAGAAACCATCTAAAAAGTGGAGAGCAGGCAGAGATGAGAACTGGTGGCTGGACAAGAGGCCCAGGCCAAGCCCAGGATGTCACTGGTGACAATCAATAGCTGTTCTTCCTTTTAAAGAMTAACAGCACCTGCTTTAACTTACCTAAAATTGCAGAWTCCATGGCTATCTYCTCCCTGTTTTTCTCTTCTTCTGGGGTATATTTGTATCTTGAATGAGCTTGTCATATGTGTGATTAGGTTTTGAAATTTGGAGTTTAGCTTGGTTATGCTGCCGTCTGTCAGGATCTASTTCCATCTGTCAAAATAATTCGCTTGGATTCCAATTACTTCCAAACTGGTGGCAACTTGGAGGTCTTACAGAAGTCATGACATTCAGTCATATTGCATGTGTGTAAATTCAGATATGTCATAGCTATTTACTTCATAGCATAATTGTATTATCTGTATCTGTTTCTTAAGCTATCACTCTATACTATAAAACTGTTGCACACTTGACAAGCTCAATTCAAAAATTTTTGGCAGCTAGATTTTTTTAATTAGATGAAAGTAGCTTTTTTCAATTCTTAATTAATATTGATTTTAGACATTTCAAATCTGTCCATYATTCATTCCCATTAGGTCTTCAAACCAGTGAGCTCTTATGTTCTGCAAAGGTAGGATTCATTGTGCTTGATGCTGATCRTTTGAGAATTTGATCATCCAGTCCAACTCAGTGGTTTAACTTTCTCCCTCAGTCAATCATGAGAGAAACATTTCCAAAGAGTTGCTCAATTAATTCTAAATCAGAGGCATAAATTACTGTGTAGAGCCGTCTGTATCTCCCCAGTATCTGCTAAACTTCTAGCTGCTTCCTCTCCAAACACTTGAATAAAAATGGCTTTCAAGCTTTTTTTTCCCCATTTTGATCATGAGCTGCATTAACCCACTCAGGAAGACGTTATGTAATACCTCAAGGCTATTTAATCTAGCAGAGCACAAAAAGATCCAATAGCTAGAATGTCAGCAAAAAATTAAAGTAGAAGATACAGACTTTAAACAGCAAACTCAATACTACYGAAAGGGGGAGGGATGTGAGGCTTCAAAACAAGACTGGTGACTTTTCTAAACAGCAGATCACAAGAAAAAAAATGTTGGGTTAGAAACTGTGAAAAGCCGTGTTGGAGGATAGTCTCTTACAAACTGAAGAGAGAACAGTCGAAAGATGAAAGCAGAAATAGAAATGTTTCTCAAGAGAGAAACAGTACAAGAATTCAAACCGGGACACCCTGATTCCCAACCTTCTACCTTATTCCACAGCTCAGCCTTCCATAGTGCTGCTACTGCTGCACTGCCATGTTATTTTTTGGTAGCCTATGCCCTGTTGTTTTCCATCACATYCAGTAATGTGTGTTCTCACTTTCATTTCTTCTGAATCGCTCTTTCCTGTAATAAGTATTTTCTTGTATAAATTATCTGACCAACCTTTTCTTCTATTTCACTACATGATTCATTTAAAGTCATTATTTCTCTAACCTAATCTGCAAAGCCAGATCACTTCATTATCTTTCTTGCTATGTTGTACACCATATCATGTTTAATACTTCCGATTATCACTATCCGTTATCACGTAGTTCATCACCTCCCTTTAAGCATTTATTTGAAAATTAAGTCATAAACCAAACACCCAGAACTCCTTCATTATAAGATTAACGCAACTATGGTATGACAGATGAAATGAAGTAAATCTATTTGTGAAATCCCTACAACAGTTCTCAGAAATAAAGTARCAGTTGCAGAGAACTCTCCATTCATTTTATTTTAAACATAAAAATGCATATTCATATATACATAAACACATGCTATTTGTTATAATCAATCAACACAGTCATGATGAGTTTACATGATTTTGCATACTGTACAAATCCTAGCACAAATAGAACGATGTAAATAAATATCTGTTCCCAAAGTCAGACAGTCTGACTGTATAGATAAAGGCAAGAGCTGGATAGATGGTGATGGGAGAAGAGAAAAGTAAAAAGATACTAMAGATCCAAGTGTATGGTACTGATCATCTTGTCTTTTAGCTCCAAATACATGATTAATTGAAGTCTTCAAAAATTTGAAGAGCAGAGCAGCTCCCACGACAGCAGCTAGGTTCAACCAGCAGTCCAGTGACTGCTGAACCAGCCCATAACAAGACRGATATGAAGCCAAGTTAGCCAGGCAAGGCAAGGATGAATAAAGTATAAGGCCTGGCATATTGTATTTGCAACATAGCTCAGGCAAGTACCAAGGGCAAGGACCTGAAATTAAATGCAGCTCCCAAGTCAACAGGCAGAAGGAGCATGGGTGAAGGCCCCACTTTCAATTTYTCACAGCTCATTTTCACAACTAAACTGCTTTCACAAAAGCTGGCTTCAAGCTTACAGCAATGGAACCTGCTGGTGCACTCAGGTCCAGGCATCAACATGGACAAACACCATGAACAGGAGTTTTCTGAAAAGCATTACACTCGTGAACCAGGAGTTCAAGAGGGAAGAACTATATAAAAGGAAATATACAAAAAAATGKGTTAGGAAAGCAGAAAGAAAAATATGCAGTATGATAACAAAAGATGTTCTGGTCGCATGTATCAGCAGCCACATGCCATGTAGTTACACTGCAAGCAAAAGGAAAGATATATCGGGAGATGGAAGCTGAAGAGTCCTTTTTTACCTAGTATGAGTATTATTTGGTTCCTGACTAAACATTTAGTTTTTCTTTTACATGCATACCATGAAGAAGAAGATAGTACTAGAGCACAGTAATTTAGAGATATCACTGATTGCCTACAAATAACTTAGGAAAGGCTACAAAACTGACTTGATGGAAGTAGACTAGCATCTAATTCCTGGAAAACCAAGCTTAAAATGGTAAGATGCAAGAACTGGGGGGTGATTGGTTTGTTTCAGGTGGAAAAGACACAGAAATAGATTATTGGTCATTGAAAATGGAAGTATTTGCAAGAGCAGATAAACAGACTTTGCATTTTTGAGTGAGGGGAATGCTGAAGGGATAGGATTATTGAAGGCAAACTTAAAGCAACGAACAAAAAAATCCAGGAGCTAGGAACATTCTGGTTGTATTTTTAAAGGGGAAAGGAAGAGGAACAGAAAGAAACAAATCTCTTGTAAATCTAAGGCAGGAAGTAAGAGAAGACAGTGAGTCATTATGTGGAGTAAAAATACCTGCCACAGGACAGCACCAGGCATCCTTAGCAGTGTTAGGATCACAGAGCCTATGTGATAGGTGTTTGGTCCAGCAGATCAGCCTATCCAAACTACAGTGGTATTTCCCATCTGCTGAGTTGAGACATGTTGGCCACACTAGAGCAAGACCCAGGCATGKGACAGCCCTTCTCCTAGGAGAGGAGAAGGTAAGCCATTGCTGTCCTGTTGTGCCAGTTCAACAGTGGAGGAACAGGCACACAGTGAAGCACGTCCTACAGTGCATCTGCCTGTTGCTCTAGAGAGAGTCTCACAGTATCTGAAGCAGCTGCCTAGCTTTCCTACCCAGATCCTGGAAGGGGATATGTTTCCYTTTGGCTGTGTTGTTCTTTAGAGACAATTGCTTTCTTCTTGCCCTGGCTGGAGTGTTGATGTCCTATGGTTTCTGAATCACTCCATTGCACTGCATAACAACTATTAAAGCGATGCATGCACTCCAAAACTGGCTGGTATAATAGGCAGTCTTCATATGTCTCTCTCTGGTCAGCTTCCTTTGACTATCTCAATTTGGTATAGCTCTGCAAGCATATTCTTTACTTACGCATACAATAGAAATTCTACTCCCTCCAAAGCTGAAGGAGGAAAATGGCCAACATTTCACTGTATTGCAGCAGCTTCTACAAAACCATACTAGCCCAAAGCTTTATGTCTCTAGCATTTATAGCAACCTTAGGATAAGATCAGATGGTCTTTTTATCTGATTAGGTGAAAAATAAATTAGCCATAGTAATGAGCCAAGTTGCTCTGAATTTGGTTTTGTTCATGGATATCTTCCCGGCACAGACCATTGAGCAACAGAGTGGAAAACTGAGTGTTATCAGTATCTTGGAGTCTTACAAACAGCAGCAGTTTTAGCATGCTCATGAGATGAAAAAGATTGGTCCCTACAGAATTGTTGCATCTGTTGTATTTTAGGTAGCCAATATATGCATGGAGGCACAGAAGTTCTTTTCCATATGCCTGCACAAGGCATAACATAAGTCTGATCTCTGCCTAATGTAAAAGTGACTCTGATTGAGATGAAAATGTCCCCCTGCTCCCAATGAGTCCCTATCATTTCCAGCTATCTCTAGCATCTGTTTGGCAACAGGTTACTGTATCTCTGATCCTCTGGCTGCCTTTCCACCCAAACTGTGCCTTTGGCTACTAGCTTCAGTGGCTGTCTCATCAAGTTGCAAATAAGAAGCTTAAATCAAACCTGTGGTAGTTTTCCTCTCCTCCTGGCAGTAAAAGAAGGTTTTTACAGGGAAAATAAGCCTTGGTAGCCTTCTTCACCTTTCATATCCTTGAACTCTGCACCTGGTATCTCCATTGGAAGACACTCATGAGCTTTCTTGATCTTGGAGGATCTTGGGTCCTACCAAACTGGAAACCTTCAAGCACCAACCAAACTACAGAGAAAAAGCCTGAAATAATCCATCAGGCTTAGACATCTCTTTCTTCTAATGAGATGAAAGCTGGATAGAAGAAAGTTTGAGTTATATATTTTTATAGTCAAAGGCAGATGATTTCATGGCCCTTAAGGTGTGGAAATGCTGAAGCATCTGTAGCAGTCACTAATGCCATTTGCCTCAGACACCATATCCAATCACATTGCAAAGCAGCATTTTCCCTTATCTGGGGAGCAAGGCTCTAAGAATTGTATATAGATTCCTTTTTAAATATCGTTGTCTCAATCTGTCAGTAAAGTCAACATAAAAATACCTACAAGTTTCATTCAAGGATACCATTTCTTTACTGAAATGTTTGTCATTCATCATAACAATAGACTATAGAAATAGGAATCCCATTGTGACATTGTGGTGCATTAGTACACTAAATTACTGCCTTTTGCATGAAATGATCACTGAGCCAAAGCAGTAAATCGCTGATATTTAAGGTGCAAAACTGCTTTTCATATTTCATTTACTAAATATTTCTATTCTGTTGCACATCTTACATTTTTTTCCCACTGTGGTAAAAAAAGACTAATTTCTTCCTTTGGATTCTAAATAAAATGGATTTTTTCTCCTTCTGTACGGGACTAAAAACTAGGCTATAGTTCCATTCTGTTCTCACCAAAAACGGTAATTCAGCCTCCCAGTATCTACATGAAGATGGGTTTAAATCCTGCAACTTTCCTTTAAGCAAAAACTCACAGCTTTACACAGAGAAGAATGATTTCCCCAGTACAAGAGAGACATGGAGCTACTGGAGAGAGTCCAGCGTAGGGCTACAAAGATGATCAGAGGGCTGGAGCATCTGCCCTAC
>NW_028186239.1:1141633-1151629 GCF_003343005.1 Rhea americana
GTCCCGTGTGACAGGACAAGAGGCAATGGGCAGAAATTGAAGCACAGGAAGTTCCACCTGAGCATGAGGGGGAATTTCTTCGCTGTGAGAGTGATGGAGCCCTGGACCAGGTTGCCCAGAGAGGTTGTGGAGTCTCCTTCTSTGGAGATCTTCAAGGCCCGCCTGGATGCAACCCTGTCTAACATGCTCTAGGTGACCCTGCTGAGCAGGGAGGTTGGACTAGATGATCTCCAGAGGTCCCTTCCAACCTTACTGATTCTATGATTCTATGATTTCTTCTTTCATCGTTTGTCTTTACACATATTATAACATAAATGTCATGTTTCCTTTTAAATACTAGCTGTCTGAGGGCAAACACTATATTAGGATTCTACCAGTCCAGCTGAGGAGGGATTGCCCTTTAGGTACAACAGGAATTCACCTTCATTTGAGAGCACAGTGAAGCATACTACCTCATTCAACTCTTTGCTCTGGTTACTTAGATTTCATTCTTAAAGAGTGTGCAGCTGATACTGGTAAAAAGGTGACAGCCTGACAGCCCTACTTTTTTGTAAAATCTTGTCTTAATCTGCAGGGCAGCTGCAGGTGAAGGTGCTTGTCACAGAGCCAATAAATCCAGTCAGAATTGCAGGTACGCTACAAAAAAAAGTCTGTCGCTCATCCCAGTGCTACTGCAGTGGTTGCTCTGAGTCAGAAGAGTCCTCTTTGCTAATAGCTTTTTTCCGAGGTAAAAACAGGACCATCATTAGGATTTCAAAGACATTATTTAGAAAAGTGGGATAATGATAAATGAATGTAGACCCATTTTGCACAAAGGTCAACACATCACATAGCTAAGATTTAGCCAAAAGTCCCCTGTCAGAAGGTTAAGAAGCTCAGCTACTAAATTTAAGTTTCCTATACTTTTCTAGACTGTTTTTCAAAATAATTCTCTTCCTGATTATTTTTATCTAGAGGGATTCTGAAAGGACCAGACCCAATCTGGCCATTGCATAGGTTAGGAAGGATCAGAGAAAAGCATTGAGAAGACCATGACCTTATTGCCTCCCAAGCAGCAGCCAGAAGCAAGGGGAAGCCCAAAGGCTGATCTCTGATCTTTTTTTCTTCCCATCTGGTTCAAACCTTTAAGTGACTTTAGTGTGAATGCAGAGAGGCAGAAGGGCTTTCCCCTTCATCTCCATGCCCAAATCCTTCCTAATCCACAGCCAGAGCTCCTGGGTGTGGGAGTAACATGGATACATTGGCACCCTGCACCTTCAGAAAAGTCATTTGATTCTTGCATTTCGATTGTCCACATATGCACAGCAGGGCTAATAATAACCTGCCTCACCACTGTGCTGGGTTTAATGCATTAGCAGCTGTCAAACATGTACAGAAGTGAAAGGGGCTATTTAAGGGTTCATCTCCCTGACAGAGACCAGCACAGTGCAAAAATACATACGCCAAAGAGTATAATTAGGACTGTGCTCTGTCTCAGATAACGAGCTCTTGAGGGACATGGGCAATGCTAGCCATAACAGAGCTCTGCACTAACAGCTCCCACTTCTGAACCCTTGATGAGCGAGTAACCTGACCTCAGCCAGCTGCTGTGGAGATCATACACCTCCTTCCTCCCTTGGCTACATCCTTCTAACACTATCCATGGTCCACTTCTGGCCAGTTTCTAATCTCTTGCTTATGTTCCTTGATGTGACAGCACATCCATCCATTCCTAAACCAACTCTGAATCCCCTACGCTTTACAGTGCACCCCTTGTTTTCTCTCAGATGGCTTTTTCCACAGCCATTYCCAGCCTACGACCTTAAGAGCATGTTAGAAGAAGGCCAGAGAATCTGGGAAAAGGCATGAAAGTAGGTGCTAAAACTTACAAATAGAAATATCTTCCAGAACTGTAACTACCACACAAGAATTTTATTTTGGACTCAGAAGCCTCTCCACGGTGCATACACCTCCCTCATGCGTCAGAAAGTCACTGGGACCCTCAACATAACTATTTCCTCCCTACTCACATCCACTCTCTGTTGAATTAATGGAACTAGCCAAAAGAAAATCATTGATATTTTACAGCATAAAAATACCATTTTTACAGGTTTTAAAATCCACATAGGTGCTGCAGGAACCTGAGCTACTCTGCTGAACTGAAGCAAACAAGACTACAACACAGGAATGAATTCATACCACATATTTCTCAGCAGCTAGATAAATTATGGAAAGATCACATACCTGCTATCACCTCTGCCTCCATTTCATTTTACACTCAGAGCAGATCTRCCACCTTTGATTTTCTTTCTACGTGTTTCTGAGGGCTGAAAGAACATTTGAATGGATTCTCCTCTTGCAGAGCACTTTAAGTAGTAAAAATGCCTGACATGGCACATGCAGCAGCAAATTTTCAATAGCTCATTTAACACAGTGAACTTTCTTGATCACTACAGCATTTTTCTATATGCAATTCTAGCAGTAAAAGGAAACACTAAGAAAACCATAAGAAAGAGGAAGCCAATAAAGTAAGGCACATTAGGGAAAAGTTTAAATACAGGTCTTAGTGTGATAGTTGGAATCTAAATAATGCAGTAGGAAGCATATTAGAAAGATATGCAGGGAGAAAAAAAAATGAGTTCATGTGTTGGTCTGCTTAACACTAATCTCATTCACTATTCTCAGTTCATGCTAATCAGCTTGTTCTAGTTACTACACTGTATCTGCCGTATCAGTTCTGATGCTATCCCTTACTGGCAGCACTATATAGCTCTTCTCTTTCTCTTTTCTAGACAGTATGGCTGCTATCCAAAGCATGCATCTTTAGATGTAGACGGAGGACTGATTTAAACTGAAACATTCAAGTTCTAACACTGAAACCTGTTAAAATACAAACCAACCTAAAGTAAAAGAAAATCCAGAACGAGTTTCCATGGAAAACGTGTTCACAGTGGGAATCAGAGAAAGGTGTATCACTGCTGTGTGTCTGTCCTCAAACACTGAACTGTCACAGGAAGTCTTAACACAAGGTACAAAAAGAGAGATGGAGGGAGTTGCACTAGAGTTATCACAGATATTGTGAGTCATTTATAACATTAGACTACCTTTAATTAACACCATCTGCCAAGATGGTGGGAGCAATAGATCATCCAGAAGTCCCTCACCACTGGGTCATCGTTAGATTTGAACATGGCAAATGTAAAATGTCAGGTCCAATGCATAGGTTTAAGAGAGGGAAGAATGAGCATGTTTTGAGAAATTTAGCCACATTTTCCTCATTCTCTCCACAACACTACATAAAGAAGGCAGTGGTTTGTTAAAAAAGTTAGGTTTATTAAAAAACATCAGGTGGTTAAATATACCTATATTAGCTGCAGAGGCAGAAAAGGGTTTCAAAGCCATACGTGTGTCTTTTCCACATCAACCAGTGCTAAGACGCCCAGAGTATTTCATCCTATTCCCCTCCAGTAAATCCAGGCCTGAAGTATCCACTTCAGGTGGCATGAGGCTGCTGATGAAAGAGTTTCTCCCATTAAGTGCATATTAAGAGCACTCCTATAAGTGTTCCATCCCCAAAGCAGCTAGTTACACATTTGAAGTGTAACTATTTCCTGTGAAGTCAGTCCATGGCAGATAATTCCATCACCATGTGGTACATGCCTCTTGTACCCACATAATCATGAGAAGTTCCATAAAACTTCTGAATCAGAAAACAAGCATTAATTTTTCAGCACAAGAGGGAAAGGTAACCTGGATGACTGCCAGAGTGTGATGAAGGATCACTAAATCATCACAGGATGATGATGGCAATATCATTCCAGTTACATTAGATATGTAAATTTTCATCTTCTTGATCTTCTTTGTCAATTCCTAACATTTCCCTATTCTTTTGCTTTTCTGGCTTCATAGCCCATCAGGCTGTAATCCTGCTGTTCCCCCCCTACAGAGTCAAGTGAGGATGTTGTAATCAGCACTTCTGATAGATGTTCACAGGAAAGTGCCAATGGATTTTTTAAAAAATATATATCAGTGACTGCAAAAAAAGTGTTTGTAATCAGCGTGACAATTATCTGAAATACAATTAACAAACAATAGTCTTGAAGTCCTTTGATGAATAAAAACAAGAAGTATCACCCACAGTAGTTCCTCTGGGGTGAGATAAACCCTTGAATGTTCACGGTACTTAACCCATTCAATAATCTCAATGCTTCCATAAGCATAATAGTTCATACCCAGAAGCAATGTACAGGTAGTGGATTTATGTCACGGGAGCAGTGTAGACTATTAGTATTGGTTTTGATGTGGTAGCGCCCAGAAGATCAGGATCCCACTGTGCTGTCACAGTAAGAATATATGCTAAGAGAATCTGGACAGCTAAGAAAGCAGCAGGTTAAAAGAGAAAGGAAGGCACAGAGATGGTCTACTAGAGATCACACATCAAATTAACAGCAGAGCCAAGAATTAAAATCTTGTAGTATGCAGGGCATGGGTCAACTCGCTAGACTGCACCACCTTTCAGTGGGCCTGGAGTAAGACAGCTTAATCATTTTCCATGTTAATAATGGCTGTTATGTGGCCTCCCAGGAGTATAAAATGGCCCATTTTCACGTTTCGAAGTGATTAAAGGTTCCATTCTTCCATCTTAAGGATTCTCCTAAATGCAGTAACTAGCCTTCTTGTCCCATAGATGCTTGCCAGTCTTCCTTTCACATTATGGAGCTTTAATGTTACCACAAATTTTGTTTCGGTAATGATCWAAGAGGAGATCAGGAACTTATGGAAAGCATCCTCTCGAAAAATATTGCTGTGCAAATAAGCATGAATCAGCCAGGCCTATTTCATATATTAACAGTGGTTATTTGAGGTAGTGTAGGTTGCATTTGGGACTGGCYTTTTTTTTCCTGTGGTTACTATAATACCATCCTATCTGATCTAGGATGTTGGGAGAAAATCACAGACCAATAGCCAAAGCAGGAGGTAAGCTGTAGCAAATCACACAGACCCAGATCACTCTTAATTAGTCTCCTCTCCCACCAACAATAAGCAACAGAGCTACTAATAATCACTCTATAACTTTGAATGATCATATTAAATTATAGCTGTTTTGCAGTTACTGTCAGTTATAGCACATGGATTCAAGTATTCCAAGCTCTCTCAGATACAAGCTCAGAGGAGTTTTACTTCATAACTGTAGTATATTCCCAGAAGCTGGACACACATTAGGGACTGGAATGCTCTAAAAGTGCATCCACAGTGTGCATCTTTTTGGCTTAGCTTCTTCCCCCTCAAAAAAAAAAAAAAAAATCTGGTTAGACCACTTGATCATGCAAAGCAGAGCATGGTAAGTGGGGACAATCAGGAGACTCCCTTCAAAAACACCAACCGAAAACCTAATGTAGTTGCATCCAAACCCATGAGTCTAGTTGAGGAGAAAATGCATAGGAACATCCATTCAGCTCCCCTGCTCCTCACATCAAAAAGCTCACTGCACTGATATGGTGAAATCATCTGCCTAACATCTCTTCTGGCAAAGCCATTTCTAAAGGCATGAATCTTTAGCAGTTATATGATTTTAGCAAACAGGCAGCAACTTCCCCTCCAGTTGTTGTTTCTTTTAGTTCAGTCCTACTATCCCACACATTCTCAATTTTTGTACCATGCTGGTGACCCCTAAAGACTCATATGGAGGCTTCTATACAGGAAGGCAGTGTAAATAAATCATTTCCATAGGGATTGTGCCCTTGAGCAGGGGGGTTGGACTAGATGATCTCCAGAAATCCCTTCCAACATCAGCCATTCTGATTCTGTGATATTTTCCTCATTTCACTGACCACTGGTGACAGAGAGCCTTTATGGAGCCTTTCTCTCTGCTTCTTCTTTTGTTCACCAGATCGYAGTGGTAATGAACACTCTCCCATGCGAGTAGCAATCCTCCATCTCTTGATTTTGGCAACATTTCTGAGTAAGGAATGTGCTGTGAGCAGAGCTTTCCTCTCCCTTTTAATCTATTTTTGTTTTTCCAGTGTTATTGTCCTTCCTGTTGTTGGAGTCAATGTTTTGCTGCGCACAAAAAGGGAACACAATAACTGAAGAGCTTATTACTAGCTCAGTTTATATAAAGTAAGTTACTAGTCCCGTTAAAATGACACTCTCACACTATTCAATTAAAAGGAATTAATAGTGCAGCCAAAATACTAATGTAATTAATATTGCAGCTAAATACAAATTACAGCTGCCCCTTTACCTGAGATTTTCTCACTTTTCAGGTGTCTTCTGGATTTCTGGAAGTGCCATCTTGTCTTCTTAATACAAGGAAAGGGTTGCTCCAGCGTCCCAACTTCATGTCAGAAGACCACCAATGTTAAGGGTGTTGGTTTCTGCTTCTTTAAATCTTGGGTTCATTTGGGGTTGTTTTTACGCTGTTGTTTGTTGGTGTACTTCTTTCCCATTGGTCCACAACATAATGTTATGCTTATCATGGCTATTTTTGCTTACTCATGGTCATTTACCGGACTTTTCCATATATAGTAACGCTGTATATTCTATGTATGTTATGGTAACACATGATCATACAGTTCAGTAAAASCAAATGTACTAAATTATCCATCAAAATTAAGAATTAAGGGTAGAGAATAAGGCTTCTGATTAAGTGGTAATCACCTGACCATTTTTAATGTTAGACTTTAGTCACCCAACTGCTTGCAGCTACAGCAAACAAAACAGATTGGGCTTTGGGTGAAGATAAGGCTTTGCAGTCTATGATTTGTTACTGCTACTGTTAGTGGCAGTACTATGTGTACTGGACTACTGTACTCCACTACAGCATCAGTGCATCTTCAATGTGTTGAAACAGAAGTTAAAATTTATGCAAGCCAGTCCAAATATCAAGTCCACACAACAAATACTAGAAGCACTTCCAGACTTGCAAGAGCAGGAAGTGAAAACTGACAACTGGAAGCTGTTTTATCTGTCTTTGATTTACAGCTTCCAGAGAGTTTATAACAACTTTTTCTAATAACTGCTGGTGCTTTGCTTTTGCTTTCACACACACACATGCATACACTTCATCCTCTGAAGTCTGGAACTTCTGGGATTCATTAGAGAGAGTATTCATCATGCTAAGGGTACATTAATAGCATCCACTGTAAGTATTAATTTGYTGTTGTGAAGTGATAATTGCAGAAGATGGTGATTGCATCAACCTTCAGCAAGTTTAACAGATACAAAAGTCCTTGAACCCTTGCATTAGACACTCATGGGGGATACAAAGTGTACTTCTGTCTTTTCCACCAGCTTAAAAACCTGTGACAAATTTCAGACTACTAACAACTGCAAAACTTGTCTTTTTATTGTTTCCTACCTGCTAAAAGAAATTATTTTTAGAAACAGATCACATACAGCACAGGTCTGGCAGGCAGAGTATTCCTAGATCCCATATGAYTGTGTGAGGAGCCAATCCTGGGAGAGGAAAAGAAGGCCTTCTGCACAAGCCCAATTTCCTTTAGGTGCCTTTAGTGTCCAGCCTCAGAGGGTCGTATTTGACCTTTGAACAGGCCTTTTGGATCAGATTCCTCAAAGAAATAGGGTGTAGACTTTTTTTCATCTGAACTAGTCATCTACACTGTAGTGTGTATACAGAAAGGCACCCTCAGACCAAGGTTCCATTCAGGATTTCTTCGTCTTGAAGAAAATATCTAAAAAGGTTGGGTGAATTACTCCCTAGAAAGATCTGTCTCTTCTAGAGAAGGAGCACAGGATGGCCAGTTCAGATATGGGTCTGCTCTAAACTTCGGTGAATACATCCCACCCTGTATATTCATATCAATTTTCCGACTAAGAACTGAGTCACTTCACCTCTGTGTTCAAGTTAGATTCCCGGGGGCCAAACATCCGGCCACAGAATCTATATATGACCAACCGCTGTTCTTTCTCGCAGATTTCCAAGACCTTGTTAGTTACTTATTTGTATTCTGCTTAACACAGCGGTATTRTTCTAGGCACTAGAAAGTTACAACACGGACCATTCCCATCAAGTATCAYGTAGTACAGATACACTCTGCTACCAACTGCTCTTAAGTCAAGATGTGGAACACTTACTCTTACACATCTCTTATACATTCTTGTTTGTTTTGGTTTTGGTTTTGTTTTCCTCTCCACATTGTGCAGAACATCTTGCACAATAGACTCGAATAAACAAGCCCTTTGCCATAGCCAAGCTCTCTCTTTKCTTGCATCTTGGCAGTATGTGGATGGTGCTTCTGTGTATAGCAAGACAGTCTAGTCTGAGGACAGTGCTGAATCCTGGAGAGAGAGGGATCAGGGTTACAGTCCGACTGTCAGAGATTCGGGAAGCATGGCATTCTAATCACAGTTCCAGGATCAGCTTTCTGTGAAATTTACTTTGGCTTCATCAGCCGTAAACCTGTAGGCAGCTGCACGTTGTTGCCTCRTCTTACAAACACCTGACCATACAGTCATCTGCAGACACGGTAGGAGTTTGGCTCAGTTCAGGAGGACTGATTCCACACTTGCAACCAGGTRAGCTTAACAGCAATGTTGGATCTGCTTAGAGCACCCATTGACATGGATGATGCGTGCTATATGCCTCAGTTTCCCTGGGATGTGTGTTGATTCATACTTACCAGTCACTGAAGTTAACTGATGAAAAATGTTGGTACAATTCTTCACAAAAATAATTACCTGTGTAAATGTTTGTCTAGGTTGGAGGATTCCATTTCTTCAGGAAATGTTAGACTATAGCTTTTGTTCTAAAAGTTTTTGTTCTGTTTTGTTTTTCTAAAAGCCAGGTAGCCTTTTTGGTCTGAGCTTAGAAGAAAGAGTTACTGTTTATTTTTAATAATTCCAATGTGACTGTCAGTCCAATTTCTATCAGATGTTACTTCTCAACAGACAAACCCCATCTATTGCAATGGTCTTACAAGGAAACAGGCAATAACCAACTTCTGGCACTCAAATGTAAGCTTCTCTTTAGCTAAACTTCAGAAGAATTAAATACAAGGAAGTAGAGACTGGTATGTCAGCAAACAGGAATTCTATGTATTGACAATTTCTAGGGCTCTTTAAGCAAAAGAGCAGTACTAGGATTGGTCCATGGATATGTTTCTGGTAATACTTGTGCCTCAATAGCATTAAAGGAAAGCATCTGCCAAATTCACAATTTCTTTTATGCAGTCAACTGTGAAGTTTTCATTTCTAGGTTAGTTTTTTCATCAATTCCTYAATTAAAGAGTCATCAGAAGAATGTTAAATATTTTGTTGCCACATATTAGAGACCTGCATGCAAATTAACCAAAGAATAGCAATTTTATTTCTTTGCTAGGCATTAGTTGCTCTTGCAATTTCAGGCTTGGAAGCTTTAGAGTCATTGTAGGATTCTACAGCAATTCAAAGCAACATCCGTAAAGGAATTAAGTGCTATAGTCATAAAAGGAGAGATTTTGGTATCATGATCTGCTTCCACTACTGAATTTTTATAGAAAGGGTTGCACACAAGGTATGCCATCCTGCAGAGTTAGCTAAGGCTTTTAGTTGGGTCTAACTTCTGGTCTCCCTTCCACACAATCCAAAGCTGTCTCATTGGTGTGTGGTGATACTTTAAATCTGGACCAACTGACATAGACAGAGCATGGGATAAAAATTCCACTTTCTATTTGATCTGACATGTGCCCGACTTGCAATAAAGATGTAGGCAAAATGCCTCCAGTGGCTTCTGGTACTTCCTCCATTTTCGCAGAAGAACAGACAAAAAAAATAATCATACACAAGCCTAATATACAGCACTCTAGACATCTTCAGGGCATGCCCTGAGAAGCAAGCCCTACCAGCATGGGGGAGCGAACTGAGCAACATGAAGATATACTGAGCAATAGCTAGCAGCTAGGTTTAAATGACTGTCTACAGCCACATCATACTTCAGAAAAGCATCCAGGGCACCCTTCTAGCCAGGAAGGCCAATGGTCTCCTGGGGTGCATTGGGAAGAGTGTTGCCAGCAGGTG
>NW_028186239.1:1152004-1226902 GCF_003343005.1 Rhea americana
GGAGCCCTGGACCAGGTTGCCCAGAGAGGTTGTGGAGTCTCCTTCTCTGGAGATCTTCAAGGCCCACCTGGATGCAACCCTGTCTAACATGCTCTAGGTGCCYCTGCTGTGCYGGGAGGTTGGACTAGATGATCTCCAGAGGTCCCTTCCAACCTTACCGATTCTATGATTATATTATTCTATGATTCCCTATGCATAGGGATATATCACTAAACTGTACTAGTACAGAGGAATTTGAAGAAATTATCATACTAGAGCCCTCTTGCAGAAATGCAGCACAGCCACACATGGCCCCTAACTAGATTACAAGCATATGCTTTTGTACTTGAAAAACAGGGGGTGCAGGCAACCCTTCCTCTATAATGGGCCTCTCTAATAACTATCTCCTGTTAAAACAGTGGAGAGTTGGCCTGTTCTTCCTTTCTCTGTGCCAAAACTGATKAACATATTTAACTAGGAGCCTTCTAGCCCTGCACTAGCCTTCTTCCAGCTTGTGTTGGATCCCAGAACCAGCGCTTTTGGATGAATTGGTCTTGCTTACAGCAGAACTGCTATTAGAGTCAGTGCAGATGGCCAGTGATATCCTGGTTGGCATTTTGAAATCTACTTTGGATTTAGAAGTCTAGTTTTCTATCTCAGCAAAGAGTCATTACAGTAAAAATTTCTAAAATAATTCATTTAAAGCTTTAGTTAACTGGGGAAATGGGGCCAATTTAGGTTCCAAGAGGTTATAGAGTTTGGAAAGCAGATATCTCTCTTGGATGTCCTAGAGAGAAAGAGAAAGCAAATTTTCCAAGCTACTTTTCCACCTCACTTACTAAGGTGTCTCTCGTGCTATCTGTTGCCTGTACTGGAGAGATGAGGCTGGCAGGTTTACGCCTGAAAATCTCACATAATCATTCTGAGTTCATCTTGTATGAATATCTCTTCTCTGATTGAAAGGCCCTTCTAGTATCACACTGCTCTGTTGGCTGGAGAGTTTCTCACTTCCTAAAGCAGTGGTCTCCCTGCCAACCTTGTCCTTTACCTTATCAGCAATTCTCAAGCTCTTTTTTCTTTCAAGATGAAGATTTATGACTTACAAACATCTAACTTGCCTCAAATTGTGCTCAAGTTGTTTGACATTGGTTGAAAYGTGCCCAGCCCCACTCCATGCAATACTCCACTGCAGACAGGAGACAGAGTCTGAGCACTGGCACATACATGGGAAACATTTCCATTTAAAAATCCAGATCTTGTTCTGCTAGGAATAAGGCTTCAAATGCTAAGAATGATGTGCTTTTCTAGATACCCACCACTGTGCCAAATTTACAGAGGCAACAGTAAAAATGTGAATTTTCGCTTGATATGCCTGTAACCTTTCCCAGTACTAGCAGGATTATGCCTGTACCAGCTTGCAACAGATAATTAGCATGATCTCATCCAAGCATGTACAATGCGTTTATCCATTTAAACAGTTTATTTCCTTCAAGAAATATTTAATCCATAGAAATTTCAGACATTGAATATTTCCAAAACTAGACTTTTTTCTTTGCATTCATGAATCAGCTGTGGTCTACTTCTGTGGTATTACGTATTCTATTTAAGAACAACCCATTATGTGAGTTTGCACCCCATTTTTATGTGTAATAAATGATCTTTAAAATTAAGTATGATACAAATTAAATTAGTTAAATCAAATTATGTTAATATTTGCAACTCAGTACAACATATGCTGACAAATTTATCAGATAAAGGCAGAGGAATTTTTCATTTCTAAACTTTCAAGAGAAAAAAATCTTCCATGTAAAATGTTTTTTCAGAGGTTGTGATAGAGGAGGACATCTGTTATTCAGAACAGCATATGAGCACATATTTAAGATAAGCCACTGTCATCAGCTAGATTTAAGTATATTGCTGAATATATGGATATGGGATGTAAGCAAGTGCTTATGTTCTCCACGATCAAGGACCTATTTGCATACAAGTGCTTAGAGAGAGCTTTGCACAGGAAAATGAAGGCAAATCACAAGTGCCCCCAAGAATATTCACTCTATAAGCAAAGCTGACTGAATAACCTGCAGTAGTAAATGCAAAATAGAAAACAAGCTTCATTTTAAGTTTTTTAAATGATAAGAGCTTTTTTAGAGACTATAGACCTACGTGTCACCAAAATGTGTGGCCAAAATGAAAATCCAAATGTAAAATGCACTCTAATGCATTTTGGCGTGGAAACTAACTGCTTCTAGAAGCACTTCCTGGAACAGAATATGGGTTTGAACAGAGGATACCTAACTTTAAAATAATACTGTAGAAAATTAATATGGTTACTTTCAGAGGGAAGGAGAGACAAATCAAATTTTATAAGACTCAAATGATTGAGAAAGAGTCAATAAAAGCTTCTCAGAGAGATTTTGGAGCCACTGTTTCAAAACCCACCTGGACACAGCCTGGACACTGCTGTAACTGACTCTGCTTTGAGCAAGGCGTTGCAATAGATGATCTCCAGACATCCTTTCCCACCACAACAATCCTATGATTATAACGTCTTGTTACATTCACACCTTTGTTTAACCTAAAATCACCAGTATTCCTTTTTCAAATGCTAGCACAAAGGGCTAAAGAACAGTTTCCAGAACCTCAGAATTAAGAACGGCTATAGGAAACATATCTGTCATGAATATCCCTGTAATACTAGTTACAGATGATTTCAGAGTCTAGATTAGAGATGATAAACTTCATTTAAATATTCTTACAGAAATTTTCCAATGTGTTTCAAAAGCTTTTTTTCTCCTTGCAAGAGGATAAGCTTTCGTTTTTTTTTTTTTTTTTTAATCTCCAAATCAAGTGAATGCTTTTCTTTACCTCTAATTTTTATCCACTCTTTATTGCCCTTTGGTAGTATTTGTTTACTGTGATTTTTCAGTTACTAAACCCTAAGGAATACAAAATTGACTTGGGGTGAGATCTAGTTTTTACATGACAAAGATTAAAAAGTCTAGAGAGAAAAAAACCCTACAACAAGAAATGGTCTGTGAAGTTTCTTTTCATTTAAAGTTTGATACTATTTAAAAGATATGTCTTTTTATAGCCAACAGATGGATGACCTACTGTTAGTGACCCCCAAATTACCCCTGTTTACAATTAGTGGATTGCATACGAATGCAGTATAGTTTAAGAACGGTAGGAACAATGATTTGCACTCTTACAAGCTTTGTCACCTAAAATCTGTCACATCATTTCTCCTTTCTGGGTGATAATAGCTAAAAATTATATAGGTAGGAATTGGAAATCGAACTTCGAGATGATTATGGAGACGCTTTTGATCCAAACATTCTTGTGAATGGAAGTATAAGCCACCGGGCTTCTACGAGATTTCTACAGCATCCCCTCAAGGAAAAACACTCACTGGCACAGAAAGCCTTTGGAAAACCTATGAGCACAGGTTCATGGAGTCATGAGTGGAGATTCAACATGGATTATAGGGATGCAGGCTGGAGGGGGCTAAAGAAATGAAAATATTATGGAACTGCAAGAAGTTAAATATTTTCAGCAATAGTAGATGAAAGAAACTGGTGAACTGAAAAAAATGTCATGATGAAAAATATGTTCTTTAAAAACAGCACAGTTTCCTAAATCATTCTGGAAGATGGATCAAATTTAGAAAGATTCCATCAAAAAGGTAGAGAAATGGTTCTATAAAGAGTCAATATATTTCTTCTGAGCATTGTTTTAAATGCAACAAGTCTTCTTATTTTTTTAAAGTGTTTTTATTCTAACAATGACTTTTGTTTAAAATAAACATTAAATAACCTGGAAATTAATTGAAAGAGTTTATTATTTGTTTAAAAGAAATATTTCATTCAATATTTTGTTYTCTGTTAAAAACATTTGAGTCCACATTGATAAAACCATTTTTCCCCTAGTTTTTAGTTTGGCTAGGAAACCAAGAAACTATTATTTACAAATATCTATTGAATAATAAATTGAACCATTAATAAATTCTCATAGAAAAAAAGGGAAGTTTATTACTTTTCAGTAACTCATCCTCAGAATAACATAATTAACTGGTTTCAACAATGTGACACAAGACATAAATTTCCTTCATGTCCTTTGGATGAAACTCTGTGGCTTCCCCTATAACCACTGTTACACTAAAAGAGCAGAACAGCCCTTCTGGGTTTAAAAGAAAACTCTGTATTTCAAAAAGTTAAGCACATTTGTCACCAATCCCCAAGATAACATCAGCAAGAAAATCTTCCCAAAGATCAGTGAAATGATTAAAGAGAGATTGGAGGACACCTTTAGCCTCATAATCATCTAGACAAGCATTTTGTAAGTAAATCAGATAATGTAAGATGTATGATGACTCAGACATGCTCTCAGCCACCTCCAAAAATGGTTAGTAAGACTGATCAGGTGAAGATCACCGAGTCCTTGGAGAATAAGCTGTTGGGTCAAGTGCTTTCCAAAAGTAAACGGACTCCTTGAATGTATTTATATCCAAGGATATAAATATATCCAAGGAGCCAAAACTTATTCGCTAGATAGTAGAGGCACAGAGTATATCTACCAGTGATAAGGCTTATTAAAGCCTACTTGTGCTGAAGCAGTAAAGTGTTATTACCAAAAATTCATCTCAAACTGTATTAATTTGTTCTGAACTACATGGTATTCTGCAGCACTTCAGTTTCTAACAGAGATTTGGTATATTAGGTCAAAGAATAAAATTACTTTCTTGATGGCTATGTAGATGTCATGGTAGAGTGTGACATGACAAGAGTGTGAAATTTGTAGGGAAGGCATGGGTTGCTCACTGCAAAAAAAAAAAAAAAAAAAAAAAGAAGAAGAAGAACATAGTTCAACTTTTTTATCCAAACGAAACACTTAAAAAGAAAACTAATCCCTCCATAAAGCCATATTTCCAGTGGCAGTAGATCCAGCAGTACATGTTTTCCTACAACATCTTTTTTTTTCCTGAATACATTTACACAATCTACCATTTTATTAAGGTAATTAGATGTAGGACAAATCTTTTCCTTAAATATGTTGAAAMCAATGGAGTTTAAATTAAGGTTGAAGTTGATTCACTGTTTGATGAACTCTCTCTACAAAGAAAATAAATGGCTGCCATTTGGATTCTACCTGCATATCTCTTTGGCTATGTATTTTCACTGAAAAGCTAATGTGTTTTTATATGATATAACAACTAATGACAATGATGACAATTAATAGGTATAAAATAGCATAAAAGGAAACATAGTTCATAGTGTTCATACATATTAGGATAATAAAGTAAAGGCCAATCTATTCTGTGAGGTGACTTAACATAAGAAAACATATTACAATGACAACAGTCTTAAGAGAAATATGTCTTATAATCTTGCATCACAGAAAGAAGAAATCTCACTTTTTCTTCTGGAAAAAAAAAGAAAATGTAATCTCTGGAGCTTCAGGAACAGGTTGTAAGTAGTATAAAAATATATGGATTTGTAAAGAACGAAACATCAAGCAAATCTAGTGGGAGAGGAGACCTTGTAGAAAAGAGAGAGCAGTGATGAGATTTTTCACACTATCTTTTATGATGTGTTCCAAAGCAAGCTAAAGCAAAATGACCTCAGAGAAATTCTTGTTGGATAAAAAACTGATTGGTGAACCAAAGCCAGAGAATAATGAGTAGAAAGTTGCATCAGTATTTAAACTTGAAAGGTTTATCAAGCGCAAGTCCTCCAGGGATTTGTTCAGGGCCCAGTACTATGTTTCTGTCCTATCATCCTTGTCATCAACGTATAAAGAGATTGAATTTTCAGTTGATACAGATGGAAGGAGTTGGAACTGAAATTCAGTGTGACCTTGATAAGCTGAAGAAATGGCCTGATAACTTAGAAAAAAACTTCAAAAAAAAATAGTGCATTTGATCATATGAATGATAAGCTTCACAAACACAGATTGGGGAACAACTGCTTAAGAAGCAATTATTCAAAAGTGGATACAGAGATCTGAAAGGACCACAAGTTAAACAAAAGTCAACAATACCAAGCTGTTGCCAAAAGGGCAAGCATAGCAGTGGGACATATAAATAACAATATAGGCTGCAAGATGCATGAAATAATCTTTCTGCTCTACAGCTTTGGTAAGTTCTCAGCAGGAGTTTATGTGTACAATTTTAGGCAATACAACTGGGGAATGAATATGAACCACTCTGGGTTCTGAAGAAAGCAACAACAACATGACCAGTAGACTACAAAATTTGACCCAAAAGGAAAAGTTGAAGAGATCGAGAATGTTTGATCCAGAGAAGAAAAGGCAATGGGATCAGATAGTAGTAGTTTTCAAAKACCTAAATGATATCTGCAAAGATGAAGCAAATTGTTCAAGTTCTGAAACTCAAGAAAATTGTCAAGATCTAAAACTACAGCAAGAGATACTTTGTGTAGACAATAGGAAAACCTTTATAACAGTAAAGACATTAAAACATTGAAAAAATATGGTTTCAGAAACTTACCAATTCAGAGGTTTCTGAAAGACAAGTTAGACAAACTGCAGTCCAAATGGCTTACGCAATAATGATTTGGGCTCACAGGAGAGTGAAAGATTCTTTTGTGGTATTTTTCTGCCTTATTTTCTATGATTCTAGAAAACAAAACTCCTGTTCCCTTCATCTGTCATTTACCTCCCCCAAAGGCAAATATTTTATGCATGGAAAATACTTAGTCTGCTCTAAATTCTATTTCAATACTTACAGTGTTGACTACAGCAGTGCAGTAGGCTGAAGAAAGCAAGATAATAATGCTGGTTTTCATGCATCTCCCTTCATTTGTATGTCTTAGAGTCCTTGACAAAGGAAACAAATACCATCACCTTCACAAATGAGACATGAAAAAGGTGAAACTTTCCCAAGGTCAGTCACAGAGGCAGTGGCAGAAAAAGGAAATCTCATCTCCCAAGTTCTTATCTCATCCTCTGTGTAATATAATAGGTAGATTGGTTTGTTTGCTGACTCACTTGTTTGATTCAGGCTGTGTATCTCTGATTTCTATAATTGAACATTTTCTGGACATCATCTCTCCTTTACACTTATCACAAGCATGTAAAGAAGGCCTTGAGCAAATTAATGTAACCTTGGAGCTGGCCTTGTTTGGAGTGAGAAAATTAGATTGGATGACCTCCAGTGCTCCCTTGTAGCCTAAATTATTCAGTAACTCTATGACTCTAGTGAGATAARATGATTCCTGCGAACATACTATATATGATGATATCTTGCATACACCTGATGGAGAAGGTGTTGTGACTTGTAATGCTGATTACACACATAATACATGCTGCTATAAGAGAGGGAAAAGATAARCCAAACAGTGAAGGAAGGGCTCCAGGAGAAACCCACTCATTTTTCTTCTGGAACCAGGACTGGTCAATCATTCTCCCTGTGTAGAGAAAAGACCACTTAATGGCCTATCTGTAAAGAGAAACCACCCAGACCAAAGAAAGATGCTTACTTATGCAATAAACTAGTGTGTGTGAGTGTGAAACTCTCATTCTGTCTCACTTTCTCTCACAACCTGGCACTGTAATCCTACCTGCAATGTCTCGTCAGTAGGCCAAATGCAATGTTCTGGGTCCAAAAAGCAGCTGGACCTGACCTCAGGTGATCAGCTAGTGTTGTATACAGATCTCTGCAGAGTCAGGACCCGAACCTCAGTCTCCAGTAACAAGCTTTTAATGCTGAGCCAAGTTTGCCTAAACTCCAGCCTGAATCCTTCCCCTTGCCCTTCCCTCTTTCAATATTTCACTTCCTTTTCTGCAGTTTAGCTGGACTACACACATACAGACAATATTTATTCAAGCACAAAAAAATGTCTATGTAGTGAGACATTTTCTCCTGGCATAACATCAACTGAGCTAGAACAAAGAAAGACTGAAGCAAAAAAATAAAACAAAAGCCAGAACTTGAGGGAACTGCATCATCTTTTACTTCCCCTCACAAATTGTTCCTAACTACTTTGTGTTTTTCTGAAGTGTCCCTCATATTCCATTTGGCTAGAAAATGTGTTGTGCAGAACATTCAAATAATCTCATTAGCAAAGATGTTTACTTGGCACGGGGTATGTTTCAAACAAATAAAGCTTCTGTCAATTACAAAAGGGGAAAAAGTATTATTCAGCCTTTGTTTAGTTTTTCCCTATTGGCAAATTATCATTATTTACAATAAGTAAAAGACCCGCACAACTTTCTATTGCATATTCAAACACACATTCTTGCTTCTTTCATACCATGCCCTGCTTAAAATCTGCCCTGCCAATTTTTTAGCTGTGGTCAGCTGAGCACTGCTCTCTCTCATAGGAGACATACCATTACTCACTCACGCTCAGCCAAGTGCAGAACAAAAGGAGACTGTCACAGACTTGTGGGTGTTTGACAACCTGCTCTGCGCAGCAGTGTGTTGAGAATGGAGGACTGAGCACAGTCCAGCTCAACTCCTGTGATGTTTAATTACACTTGAGCTGTTATCATTAAGATGCCATTCTCTCCATAATTAAATCTGTACATCATTAAACAGCCAGTACGTTACTATTTACAAAAGCAACCAACTTAATTTCTCATGATATTATTCTCGCAAAGTATTTTGATGATTTGGCGTATTTTAATTAGCTGCGAAAAAACATTCTTTTTAGATTAGCTATGCTAGATAGAAGTTCTTACTTTTAGAACTGCAGCAACTGACTGGGATTACAAAGCATCATTGTTTATGTGTCCTGTAAGCTCATAGCATGTCAAAAATATCCATTTTATTCTTTCACAGGCTGTCAAACCTGGACTGTACTAAATCTGGCAGGAGAAATATAGGGTTTTTTATATCAAAGGATTGTTATTCCCATCAAATTTCACTAGAATTATTTTTAAATCAGGTTAGTCATCACTCATTCACTTTCAAAGCTCTGTTTTGGTCATTTCTAGAATCCACAGACATGGACAGAATGGAAGCTCACTGATGCCTTTAGCATGAGTCTGTTCACCCATGGCATAGGTAAAGTGAAACTGCAGCTCGGAACCACCTGACTGCAGCATCATTCTCTATTCCCACCCAAAGTCAATGCCCCAAAATGTCTAGGAAAAGTCAAGGTTGTAGAAGCAAATGGAGAAAGCACATATAGATCTTCAGGGCAGAGGGGTTGGGCTTGTCAGCGCAGATGAACACATCATACACATGTAAGCACAGTTAATGTAACATGCAATACATAAGCACAGCTGAAACATCATGCTTAGGTCAGGTGTGGACATGTCAGCTGTCCCATGACATCTCCAGCCCTTCCTCGTAAAACTCACAATTTTGCAGGTTGTTACTGCCTGCAGATTATCCTGGTCACAGACCATGAAGTTGATTTGGCATGACAGGATTCCCAAGGAACTGAGCAGTATCCCACCAACACTCTATCCAGCCCCATCCATGTCCCTTCAAGCAAATGCTTTGCTCTCCCTGCCTTTACAGTGCAGGAATGCCCTGAGCTTAACACGAAAGTCCCACCACTGGATTGCCAGCCCAGGTGCTGCTGCACACTATGCAAGGTTCTTCAAAGTGCTACAGAAACTGCTCCTGAGCAGCTGCATGCTGCTTCTAAGCCAGCATGCAAACTGATCTGGAAAGACTGCTTCTATCCCCATCACTGTCTGCTGTGGTCACCAAAAATATTAAATCAGAATGCTTAGATGTTGGTTACTGTAATTGGAAAAGCGTAACGTTCATTCAGGCATGGGACTTTTTCTAAGCCTCTTCCATTGGTAAATGTCCATTTCTGTTACTAATAATAGGGAGATACATTAACATTGGATCATTAAAATAAAACTCATAATTATACATCTGAGGATCATGCAGCTATTGGATCACAAGGAACTAAGTGCTGACCAGCTCGATACAGCAGGACAATCCACAACACAATGGCAGGATCCACCACAAAAGAGTTAGCCTCTGAACATCTTTATGAGATGAAGCCAGAGCTGCAGGGGTGTTGTAGGTGGGCTTGCATGCAGGGCTGCCTCCTGCAGCCGAGATGCCCACAGCTCCCAGTCACAAGAGTGCCCAGCACTAAATGCCACTGCAAAGCTGCCTTGGACTTCTTCCCACTCTGGGAGCTAAACTTCTGAATGACACATCTCCATCAAGACTGCGAACACTATATTCACAGATGACAGGTGCAGAACTTCAGTTTCCAGTTCAGGAAACTGCAAGCAGGAGTAGCTACTGTGGCACAGTCTTAACTTCCCATCAGATATAATAGACAAGATCTTCCCCTTCTCCTCCTCTGTCAACTATTCTAAATGCTTCTGAATAAAATATGTGAACTGTTTTGACTCTAACATAGATAGATACGACACAATCTAGCATTTTTCAGACTGGCTTGCCAGCTTTGAAATGAGTTTGCCTGACTCTTGGGCCCCAGTTGCAAACAGTGAAAAACAGTAGTTTAATTTAACTGAGCATGTGTTTGCAGTTTCTCTTTTTATTACCATGGAATCCTGACACAATAAAATGAAACCAAGCTTTTCCATCCTTTTAGGGTCTGGAAACTACATTTAGGCACTTTCTGGAGCGCTCACAAATTTTACTGTAGTCAAATTGCAGATGCTCAAAACATATGGACTGCTGGATACTTTCACTCGGATACTTCCACTCTTCATCCTTTGGTCATTTCTGCACATCCTAAATATGATTTCAGCTAAATCAGAATAGCTGAACTAAGCACATAGCTAATGCAAGCCAACTTGTGTTAGCACTTAGGAGACTAGCTTTAGAAATAGTGTCAGGATAGTTGAGTTTAAATTTTGTAATCTTAAAAAAGAATGTCAATATTTACCTGTGTGATTTAAATCGATAGCATCTTTTTCCATTTCTCCTCCCCCTGCTGCATAGCATGCCTCATCCCTCCCTTTCCTTCTCCCACAAAATGTTTCGATATCCTTTTGCTCCAGGATTCCATATTTTACTGTTGTAGACTGTTTATTATTGTGAGAGTAATAGGTTTGGAAATAAAGTCATAATAAAAGAAATGGTTCTTAAGTGTCAGTCATAGGGATCCAGATTGCAGATAGTACACTTTGAACCTGTTCATCCCTGTCAAACATATCAACATCGCACAGCTTCACTAGCTTATCCTCACGCCAGCCAAACAGTGCCAGAACTTCAAGAAAATAAAAGCTGACGACAACAAAATACACAGCAGTGTATTTCCTAGGTTTGAGGAACAAACAAATTGCTGCTAGCGATAGCGGATTATAATCAATATTGCCAGCTTCTCAAAACTTCACTGCACATCTCAGGAAATATTTTATGTATTTTCAAAATTTCCTAGATTACTGATTCACAAGAATCTTTATTTCCATTTTCTCCTAATCCTCATATTTGTGAAGAAAATATTTCTATTAAGAATTAAAAATAGTAAATAAGTCACTAATTTCTCAAAGTATTTCTTTCAGTGCCATTATTTTGGAGGTCTTGGTGCATACTTCTGTGAATACACAGACATGGCAATATTACAAACAACCTTCAAATATGAGAAGTAAATGAAAAATAGAACACATCTGTAACTATGGAAACTACTGGTTGCTTTCTGGAACTATTCTGGGAAGCAATCCATTTAGGGCAATGAAATTAAGATATGGGTTGAATCTCACTTTCATTTCTACTAAGGTAAATTTGGATGTAACTCCAGAGAAGTCAACAGAGTTCTTGTAACTTTATTTCATTACAAATGGAGACAGGAACTGATTCATGCTCCAGTCTACTGAGAGGAAAAGAAAGACCAAATTCAGGAATACTGAGAAACTAGAAAACTAAGTCAATGCCACAGCATTACCCTCTGCCACAGGAAATCCTTGGGGCTGATACCTGGAATGAAGCAACCACAGCTGGCATTTTACCCAGTCTTGCAAATTAAATTTGCAGCTCGTATCCCAGTGTCTGACCAGAGCTGTATCCATGCACGATTTTTGAGCTTATCTTCAAGAAAAAAGGTGCAAAACCTGGAGCACTACCTTGGCTTTCAGGACAGATTTAGGTCCTCCAAGTGCACAGTGCTCAGAAAGGCCAGCTCTAGTGAACCTGCTTAATCATGTGAGAAGCACTGGCCCCAGATGTCTCATCCTTGCACCTTCACCCCACTTTCCTCTCCTACTCCCCCCACATCATTGCACTGTACCTCAAACATTCACAGCTAGCCTGGCAGTTTTAACAGCAATTACGATTCACTAGAGGCCCACAATCTTCCACCAGCTGATTCCAAGGGAAAAATTAAGAAAAATTTGCATTTTATACTTCAGCTGGCAACACCAACCTTTGTAATTCACTGACAGGCTCTTCCGCTGTTTTAAGGAAGACTCCTGCAGATCAGCGTATACAAGGATTAGGAGCTTGTATCGTTCCTTCAGAGAACATTTTTCAAGCAATTTTATAGAGTAGGATCTCATAACTATCTCACGTGCATGTTTTGCAAGGATCTTGTCATGCTATGATCTGTTTGTAATTTAGAAAGAAAAACAGGCACTGTGGACATGATTCACCTGGCCATTATTTCATATTTATTTTCAGATGAGATCAATTACGTTTTTAGGAGTGCCTGTTTCTCCATTCTCTCTTCAGAGACAGGCTACATGTCCCCTGAAGTTCTAGTGTGGGAAATCATCCTCTAATTCAAGAAAGATGTAATATTGCTTTAGTTTTAGAGTGATACACAGGGATAGCTAGGATATCCACCCATATACTTACTGTCTTAAAAAGGCACCTAACCAGCTCATTCATACTGATTAAACAAGCTTAGGGCAAACATGGGGCACTTTCCTAACTGAGGAGACAGACTTGAGAACAAGGAATGGGAAAAAACGAATACAAAGAAAACAGCTTGTAGGGAAGGGAAGGGGGATATGCTGTCTGTAAAACAAACTCAACAGCAGTTCCATAAAGGTTCCATAAGTCAGTTTAAGAATCATGTCCCCTTTCACCTTAAATAAGTCATAGTTCTTCCAAGTGTTTGTTCTCTTTTCAAGGTGTTTAAGACCCCTCTTGAAACCTACCTTGGAAGGCAGCCAATGTGTCTATGCCACTGTGCAGAGGATCTGTACGGAATTGGTTTCACTGTGTAATACTCTGAGGTTTGATCTATGCATCTAATGCAGAGCAGAAGAGAGACTGAATAACTCACTTTGATAAAGTAAACATCATAAAACCAAAATATGAATTCTTTTGCTATCCAGGTGGCACAATATAGACATCCTAATAGAATTCTGGAAGACTGGGTATCTCTTATAGTCCTGATATCTATGGACCAAACCAGTTTCCCTTTCATAACAGGAGGGCTGCAGGATAAAATAAATTGTAGAAAAGACCCTTTAAATGGGTAATGTTGAAGGGACAGGTGGAAATTCCCTCAGCTGCTCTTGCTGTTTCAGTGTATTGTGGAAACTTGCTTGCATTAGCAGACAACATCATGCTCTTCTAATGCCACTAATGCTCATCAAAGAGGTCATATCTCCTCAGCCTGGAGACTGAGGTTTGTTCAGATATTGACTTTCTCTCATGATTCTGCATGTGTTCATTAAAGAATCAATTGATAACTGTCTAAGTGAAAAATAACATCAGCCACTTTCTCTATAATAAATGTGAGATGTAAGTCATAATTTTTCAGGGTATAGAAAGGAAAAAAAATGATGACTCCCTGTTCCATCGAACACAGGCAAAGCAATGGAGAACTTGATCTTAATAAAGATTTGAATAGACATTCAGTGAAGAAAGTCAGATGTAAGTCACAGAGTTAATAAAATGCTTATCAACAATCCATATACTTAAGCTGAGCTCGTTAGATGAAATGATATTGAAAACAGCATTAGTTTGCAGAGCTCATAAGCTGCAAAAATAAATTTTGGAAAGGTAAGAAAGGAAGGAGACACACAGCCCACAAACGCACTCCATTTCAGAATTGCATGTGTAAAGACTTACCCGTTATTTTTATCTACACTGAAAATCACATACATGTCTAACCTTTTAAAGATACAACAGAGGTGATTCTTGAGGACCAATCAAAAAAGAAAGCAGATCTGTTTAGGAAAGATACGGACAAGGAAGGAGAAAAGATTGTCAACTTCATTGACAAAAGCAACACTGGCACTAATATGAGAGAACGCAGAAGCAAACAGGTAATGATGGCAGGGTAAGTTGAAGTCAAAAGAGGGAAGACTTGGGGTGTCGGGTTGAAATGTATATTTAGACAGACAGAAGCTTACACTTCTCTGTATGTAGCGCTCAGTTTGTAGCCTCAGTTTGCAGTCTTTAGCATCCAAACAAGAGAAATAAGAAGCAGTAGTTAATAGAAAAAAGTTTACAGAACTGCAGATGACGCAAAGCTTTAAACCAGAATATCTTCCATTCAGGCAGAAAAAAAAAGAAGTTTTATTAAAATGGAAATTTCCATAGACAAAAGAACAGTTTCAGCAGGCACCAGGTACATTTTCTTAAGAAAATGTATGAAATATGCTTTATCCTATCCCAAATCACTTACATACATTTATAAGGTGAGTCTCATATTTGTGTAACTTCAGCAGTTTCCCTCCAAGTATGTCAGAAGATCAGAACATTTTACAGAAAGTGATCAGCTGACCTATGTTTTCCTTTGCATTTATCAGTAACATAAGATTTCTTGTTCTCTATTTGAAGATTCTTCAAAGGAAGACTAGGAAAACATGGCACCTCTACTAAATGAGATGGGGACTTGATACCAAAGAACATGGAAAAGGCCAAGGTACCTTCTTTGCCTTGGGCTTTACCGGTAAAATCAGTCCTCTAATCCCAGGTTCCTGAGACCAGAGGAGGAGTCTGGAGCAAAACAGATTTACCCTCTGTGGAGAAGGACCAAATTAGGAAAAAACTTGAACAAACCAGACATATACAAGCGCACAGACCCTATGTGATTCATTCCTAAGTGCCAAGGGAGCTGGACAATGTCACCATGGTGCCACTCTTGATTGTCTTTGAAAGGTCATGGTGATCAGGGTCCTCAGTGTCCCTGAGGACTGGAAGAAAGCAAACTTCACTCTATCTGTAAGAAGGCAGATCTAGGAAACAGCAGGCTGGTCAGCCTCACCTCAGTTTCTGAGAAAGTGGTGGTGAAAATAATCTTGGAAACCACTTCCAAACACATGAAGGACAAGAATATGATCAAGAGTAGTCAGCAGGGATTTGTGAAGGGAAACCATGCCTAACCAACCCGACAGCCTTCTTTGATAAAATGATTGTCTCTGTACATGAGGGCAGAGCTGTGGGTTTTGTTTAACTTGACCTTAGTAAAATCTTTGACACTGTCCCTCATAATATCTTCATAGACAAGCATAGAAGCACAAGAACGGTAAGTGCACAGTGAGGTTGACTGAAAACAGGTTAAACTGCAAGGGTCATAGGATCAGTGGCACAACGTCCAAATAGAGACCAGTTACAAGTAGTATACCTTAGGGATCGATACTGGGGCCAATACTGTTTAGCATCTTCATTAATGATCTGGTGATGGGGCAGGCTGCACCTTCAGCAAGTTTACAGAGGATACAAAACCGGGAGGAGTGACTGATAGTTGGTTGTGCTGCAGAGGGACCCTGACAGGCTGGAGAAACAGGCTGACAGTAAACCTTATGAATTTCAAGAAAGAGAAATACCAAATCTTGCAAAAAGCAATTTTGTAGAGAAAGACCTGGAGCTCCCGGAGCATAGCAAGTTGAACAAGAGCCAGCAGTGTGCCCTTGAAGCAAGGAAGGCCGACAGCTGCCTGGGCTGCACTGGGAAAAGCATTGCCAGCAGGTCAAGCGAGGTAATCCTCCCCCTCTACACAGCACTGGCAAGACACATCTGGAGTGCTGTGTCCTGTGCTGGGCTCCCCCGTAAAAAAGGCAGAAATGCTGAAGTGAGTCAAGCAAGGGACCATGAAAATAGTTAAGGGACTGGAGCATCGGCCATATGAGGAGAGGCTGAGAGGTTGGAGGGGAGACAGCTCGGAGAGGACCTTATCAATGTGTATAAATACCTGATGAGGGGGGAATGTGTAATGATGTCAGAGCCAGACTCTTCTCAGTGGTGCCCAGCTGAATGACAAGAGGCCATAGGCAGAAACTGAAATACAGGAAATTCCATTTAAACATAAGAACAATCTTTTTCACCATGAGGCTGATCAAACACTAAATCAGATAGCCCAAAGGTGTTGTTTGAAACCTCAGAGGTATTCAAAACCTGATTGGACACAATCTTCTCTAACCAGCTATAGCTTACCCTGCTTTGAGCAGAGCGGATTGAAACTAGACAGTCTCCAGAGCTCCAGTGTTTACCGTTCTGTAATTCCTTGTGATTCTGTACAAAAGTATATTTGCATTGTCTGTCTTTCAAGAAACTACAGCATGATTGCAACCACCTCTAACAAACTCAAGGTCTAAGCAGTTTTCACAAGTATCTGCACAAGATCTACACCCTGAGGAATAAGAGAAGTTGGCTCACATTCCCCCAGGCAGAGGAGGGAACTGAACCCAAGTTCAGTTGGTATGTGTTTGTATGGTATGTGATTTTCCTGACACATAGATGCTGGACAAGAAGGCTAGTACCGATACCATCCTTTTGCTCTCTTACAAGCGCTACTACAGGAGATGGATCATGAAGGAGTATATTCCCATGGCTAACATGGATGCTTAAATTAAGAACTTATTTCTSTCTCAGTGGAGAGAACTAGACTCTGGAGGGTGATGCAGAGCACTGAAAAACAGGCTGGTGCTCTGAGTTGCCCTCTGAGCAAGAGAATTGTTAAAAGTAATTCTGCTATAGCACTGGAAGTGCATGAGCTATCCTAATGATGTATTTCCCAGAGCTACTGTTTCCACTAAGCTTCATATTCTACATTTTGCATATTTTGGCATTTCTAATGCMTGGAAAACTCGGAAATAAAAAGCAATGGACTTTGCACATCTTGAATCTGACTGTAGGCAAATAGCTTTCAGCCTCCAGACTCACAGCGCTTTAATGGGCAGAAATAGCCTACAAGACTACAAGGCACCRTGAACTTTATGGCAGAGCTGTGAATCTTACAGCCTGCACGTGAGAATCAGCTTGGTGTTYCTGTGCTGTGCCTGTGGGGTGTGCAAACAGGCCTGGGGCACTTCTGAGTGCTTTTGAGCTGACGGGTGACAGCAGAGCCAGTAAGGGACATRGAGGAAGGAATAGCAAGCTATTTGGTGAACTATTTTAAAAAAAAAAGATGGCTATAATTGGTTGAGATTTCAGACTTCCTTCTCTTGTGGGGCTTTAGAGTGAAAAAGAAGGGCAAAAGGAGATGGATTCTTTGGTTATAAATAAAAATATAAAAGTAGTATGAATCTTGTATTATTTCCATGTAAAATTAAATTATCTGTCTCTATACTATGGAATAGGTTGTTCTGATACAGAGCCCTGACTCAGACTTTAAGAACTGCATGTACCCAAAATAAGAAATGAACAGTCAATGATTTTACAAGGTCATTATAAAAAGACTTGGAAATAGGATTAAKCTATAAAGGGAAACAAAGAACTAATTTAAAAGATTGGTTTTGTTTCTTGTTTTCATTTTAAATGTCTATCATTGAGAGACCTCATCGTGCACAGGCCATCTAATAAAGGTGATGAATAGGCCAGAGGAGCCTGGGTTCTCATAAGGCTTCTGCTGAATTTCACAGCTGCCTATGCACGCATCCAACCAAGAAGCTGTCTGTATGTCTGYATGTATCTGTACGTCAAGTAGTCACACCCAGCCTCATTAGACCCCTAAGCATATACCCAAACTTTTGGTAGGTCTGTTTAGGGTCTATGCATCCACTGATACAGTTAGTTAGCTTAAAGGACTCAGCCAATCACACCCTCTCAAATGCAGGAAATCATGCCCAGTTCACAGTGATCTTAACATGATAAACAGACTGTCTCAAAAGAAATAARCCCTTCAACAAGAACGTATACAGGATTTTACATTAAGGTAGCAACGATCCACTGAAAAATTAAAGGAGAGGCAATAATATGCAGAGAAGGGCTGGGACCAGCCGAAACAGAGTAAATAACTTACCTCTGCCAAAAGTGAACAGCACAGAAGGAAAAACAACGTTAAGTAATTCCTTCACTTTTCTCAGACCTGGCAAGGTCTTAGCTAAATTTGATGTGTATTTTGAGGACKGCTTTTCAAAACAGATATGGATCAACTGAAAAGAGCTTAGAGGGGCTCAGTGAGAACAGTCAGTTGGATACGACTAGTTGTCCTCGTATATATAAGGAACTACAAATCAGAAAGGTTTAAGCTCCTCGCCATTTCTCCCATGGATATAACACACAGGAACTCATTTTTTCCCCTGCACAAGTTTTCATCTGCTGCAAAAATTGAAAATAGTTCAGAATTTGGGAAGAAAACTTCAAAACTTTTTTTTTTTTGGGGGGGGGGAAATACACTTTAATTTCTTTATATCTTATTCTACATGTTATTTGTATGTAAGCCCTGCAACCCAGTGTGCCATTCCCCACTCCTAAACCCAACATCTGATACCAATAGAATCAGTTTGATGCTACAAAATCCAGTGACTCTAACTGACAGTTAGTAAATCTTTTTTCACTTTAAATTCTATTATGAATATTATTCTGATAATTTTCTCCAGGTCTCTGAAATTATATTTTGATCTTTTTCTCTTCATATAGATGCTTCAAGATTTATATTACTACAGGGAGACTTCAGCTGTTACAAGACCCACAAGACAAATTGYTCATTAAGCTGGAGAAACTTTAAGGCAGGATTATGTCCATGGGCAAAAATGTAGCAGAGTGATGAATTACATGGCTCAGGCTTTTCTGTTTGTTTTCCTGATGAACGCACTTTAAATTGGGTAGGAGAAGTCTTTGCTAGAACTTCAGGGTGACATAAACACAACAAAGTGCAAGGGTCACTTATTGATGGAAGTCTTTTGGCTTTAGCTCTGTTCTTTCTATGTATATATAAAATTTTCTAAATAAGTCTGCATTTAGRGCTTTTTTTCTCTTTATGGGGTTGGCAATTTTCATTCCGAAATGTTGCATTAAACAAATAGTTTGAACAGTTGCAGASGTTGTGTAAGGAGTGGCTAAGTTAGCATTGGTTTTACCTTCACTGCATGAAAARTTTTCCATGGCATCGTTTTCTCTACTTAACAGCTAGGTTAGCTTTATCACTCTAAATAGAAAGGCTCTGCACTTTCAGAGACAAAACATCTATTTGCTCACTCTTTCCAACTAGATTTTTTCTTTTAATTGCACCAAAATTCTTTTAATTGTGTTCACTTTCTTACAATTCTTCCTTGCATATTTTARCCAGGTTAGCTAAACCTATCTCTTTAGGCTTTTTAAACTAGCATCCTCAAAGTGCCATCCAGGCTTTTCACATACATTCAGACTAAGATCCACTTTCTTTCTTATCAGAAAAACTATTATAAATAATAGCTACATATTTATAATACATTACTATAAATGTGCAAGGTTCATTTATGGAAATTTAGAAAACATCTGAAACCTTAAAAATTGTATTTTCACCAGCTATGCCTTTAATTTAATTTACCTTCACCAGAAATGCCCTTTATATACGTGACTGCCACCAGCCGTGTGTCTTTAGGAATACACCTTTAGCTCTCTACTTCTCTCTCTCTCTCGACTGTGTTAAAGGCTATACATTCTGGATAAGAAGGATTATCTCTTACTGTGCTTTTATAAAGTACCTAACAAAACTGCAGCTTGTACATGTCACCAGAGTGAACTCTATATTCTCCTGCTCCATCTCAGAACTTTCGTGTTAAACAGCTGCAGGACTGAAACATGCTCTTTGGTCACTGTACTGCAGCACTTACAAAAACAACCCATAGACTGAACGAACCCTCRCAGGGTTTGTGCATCATGCCTTTGTGCAAGATTTGACTAAATTCTTTGAAAAATATACTTCAGCCTTTAACATTTCCTTGGTAAACTTAAAAGAAAAATCCAGAATTCATAACCTGTTCTGTCAAGGTAAAGCTTTTCATTTTAGAATACTCCCTACAAAAACAAAAATAAAGCYTAATTGTTTCAGATAAAATACATAATCAATTGGGAGATACTGATTTATTTGGTCAGAGGAGTTTGCTCCCACTGCGTACTGCCCTCAGGAGGCTGAGGAAGTAGGTTATCGTTAGGATCATTTTATAACATATTGCCCAAGCATTAGCCAAACTTTGACATAATATTTTGGGCAAATGCAGCTTTGATAGAATTTTTACCCAGGAAAACTTCCACTGGAATTTACCTAAGAAGAMGACTGTACTGCGGTTTGTACGTGTAGTGTAAAGTAGTATGTCCTCTCCTGCTTTAACACCACTTTCCTCTGCAGAGTAATTTGCTACTTCAGCAGTGAAAGGAAAGTATTAGCTACCTTCATGTGAGTGAAAGCATGGCAGAAGAGTATGATGGTGCATACACTGCCTGGGACACCTAATGATGCAGGGGGAGGACACGTGCCACCATCTCCATCCCTGAAGAATCTCTACTCCTTACTCACATACTCACAAGGTGAACACAGGCAACAAGTAGACATTTACGCCATCGTGTAACATGTGTTTTTTGGTATGAGTTGGTGCTATCGGCAAGAGCGAAGGGATGCTTTCACGGACAACCCAGGCATCCCCTGGAGTCCCAGGAGTGCTACACTTCCTCTGGGGGATATCCTTTTGCTTCTCCTGCAAGTTGTAAAGGACATCCTCAGTCCCAGCTGTCCGGTGGAGCAAAACCCAATAGAAAGAAAATCCCATCAAGAAAGGAGAGAGGTGGGTAGGAAGAGGAATGAGCCTCTGTAGCTGAAAGAAATTCCTCACAGAATTTTGCTGCAGCAGTTCAGTAAATGAACTGATAGAGAATATCTCAAAAAACAGCTGGGCTAACAGGATTCAAAGCCATCTTTCATGTAACTTAGTAGGATTTATCTTGGGATTTGATTAGAAAAAAGGTTAAGTAGGACTTCTTCTCATTATGTCACTATGACAGTGATAATGCTCTAAATCACTGTTTGTGGGAAGAGTTGGCCCTGTTACACTCTGTCATAACTTCAACTATTTGCAGCTATTTCTGACATGCAAGGGAAAAGAGAAAGACAAATAGTGCCAYGTATTTGGAGAGAAAGTGGATTTTYACAGCTCCCAGACAGCATGAGGATTATCTAGACCTGAAGGCAGATACTTAYAGCTTTATAGTCTRAATAGACTTTTCAGTAAAATATCTGGATCAAAACAAGAGACCTTCATTTTTCTTCTTCTATTGTTCCTGATAGCAGAATATCAAAAAGCACTTCTGCAGCTCATTCTTATCCAGTGGCTTCACCTACGTGCAGATATCCCAGACTTTCTGCCTGCTCCTAAACAGCTGAAACTGATTCACACTTCTCATCTTTAGAGGGAGTCACGGTGTAGTATCTGCAGTACTATAGGTTGCCTCTCCTGCTTTTTAGAGGACAACCACAAAAAAGAAATGAAGGGGTGAATTTTCACAAATCCAAAGCTATTACTGTGTCCTCCCTGCCAAAAAGAGAGTCTGGCTATCCCATGGTGTGATTGCAGTGTCTGTCTCCAAACTGCAAACTCCAAACCCCAAAAGACAGTGCAAGAGATGCAGCCCATGAACTGCATACTGTGAGTGAGATCCTCTTTCTGACTGGTTTAGAAGACTCTCAGCTCCCTGCAGTTCCTGCAGGGACAGGCTGACAAGCGTGTGTTTGCTTCGTGTGGATACTATGCTTCATACAAACAAAATAAAAAGCTAACTTAGTTCATCAAAGACAAGGGAAAATACAGAACTGCAAAGTACAGAGACAAGGAYGTAAAAGTAAGACAAGAAACCATTAGGCACTCCTTCCATGTAGAGGTGTCCTTCGGACAGCTGAAAGGAAGAAGAGCTCTGCTCGCCAGCAGCCATCGTGTTCACAGCTACCTGRAGTGGACCACGGAGGCAGCATCCATGCACACGATTACTCACCCGATCAAGAGTATTTCCCTGCCCTCTGGATGTGACTTTTTAAATTGACCCCAATCTTTTTAAATCGATTTTATGCTTGGGGGCTGTTGCATATGCATTGATAAAACCTTATAGATCCTTGCTTCCTTCTCCWTTATCAGTTAAATTCCATCGCAAACCTGTACGCTAACAAACAGCCAAACACATCCAACACCACGTACCTAACTGGTATTATTTCTGACCCAGGGAGGAAGACTGTTTAGAGTTAGGGTATCTCCAGACACCTCATCTAATCCATTGTCTGGACTGGCCATTAGGCCCAGTACCAGCAGAGGGGATCTCTTCACGATTCTGGGTCTCCTCTTGTAGCTCAGTTTGTCAGAGAGAGGAGCTGGTCTGAGGTGGCTGACAGAACAGTTTTCCTGAATACTTACTGCCCTACCTCTGTTAGAGAAGTATAAATAAATTTTCATTTATTTCTCTTCCTTATAGAAGCCATTCAAAAAGGCTTTTGAGACCCAACTTCATTCAGAGGGGTTCCAGTAGGACTTAGTATGTTGAAATGAATCTGAGACTTCAAATCCTGGTATAACATATTGTCAATGTCCCATAAGTGACCTGCAGTGCATTGCATCAGTGTTGGTAGCTAACATCCATCATTTTRAGATTGGCCCCAGATCAACATAGTGTGTGATAAACACTGATTCTGGATTTCCAGMTGGGTATCTAGTTTTTATTAGATACTTGGGGCTAGACTTTTGTGGTACRAGAGCAGTGGGGGTACAGCAAGTTWGAYTTTCAGTGAAGGACCCTTTGATGACTGCTGTGGGGAAGGGCATTCAGAAAAGATGGTATAAATACTCTGCAGGCCTGGGGCTGCCTGCTCCTGCTGGAGCAGTCCCAGCTCCAACCATTCTCACCCAGCTGGTCCTTGTGTTACCTAGTGTGACCYCTGCCTCTCCTGGAGCAAGGGCACTAAGTGAACTACTTTTCCACTCACAGCCCAAAGAATAAAGCATGGTATTGAGTAAAAATTCATTTCCTGAAGTAGAGAAAACAGAAATACTATCCCAGATTGAGGATGCAGCAAATCGCAGAATTTCTATTTGTCATTAATGGTTTCCTAGAGACTTTGAATAAGAGTATTATCAGTCACTGTTTAGACATGGTCACAAATCTTTTTGCCCTAATAGCCCACCACAGATAGATACATGAACAGCAATCAGTTTCTTTTCTTTATCCTCAAAGGAAACACWAACAAGCAATATCGTAAGGCTCCCTGCAGCAAGACTGGCTTCCATGGGATCAATCAGAAAGGGCTCCTAYGATGTGCTGAGAAAACTCATTTATTTCACTGTAAAACCACCTTGTGAAATGGAGGACTGAAACATAATATTGAGTCACACATTCCCAGACCTCTGGGAAATCATAGGTGCTAACTAACTCCGAGCCATTAGCACAACTGGCTTGTTAACGCACCATTTGATAGCGTTACACACCACAGAAACAGGCTGCAGTTACTGAGCTACATGGCAATTTCCAGTATAACTGCATCAGCAAGGCTCTGCTGTGCCTCTTCAGAGATATACATCAGTGTGTTAGAGGTTACCAAAGTTCACGCTACACCATGGATCACTCATTTACAATTGACATCATTACAATAAACAGCAAAACTGTGTCTGTATGAGTTAATTAAAWCAAGCCAGGGCATGTCCTGTGACCATCTATACCTCTCAGTCGTTAGCATGTCCCTGGTACAGTTTTGGCCCATGTYGTCCAATGCTCTCCCAAGTAATGTGCAGGACACAGCTTAGGAACAGCAGAGGACAGGGTATATTCCCAGCCAGTAATATGGAGGTGTTTATCCTGTTCTGAGGAGCAGGATGAGGAGTTAGCCATGTAGGTCCAAGGCATGCTATAAAACTTGTCTTCTGGGCCTGAGAATAGATACTGGACCATTTTATTTATTGAGCAAATATCTCCTTCGGATTCAGTAACAAAGCAGTGATGCAGTCAAATCTCAGGACTTCTCTTCCTCTCTCAGGAAAAGACGACCATGTCCTAGATGATACCTAGAAAAGCAGTTTATTCCTTTTAATTGCTTAGGTTAAATGCAGATCAAACAGCTGATGCCAGCATTTGGCCCATCCACACATCTCTGTTCATGTCAGCCAAGACTCTGCTCTATTTGCTGAACTACATTCAAACAATGAGAAGTTTAAGTATTTCCTCACAGGTTTTAATCAAATAGTGTATGATTGACTATGGTCAATCTCTCTCTCTCCTTTATTTCACTGATGTTGTCTGCAGTCTTTGAGGTGCTCTACTCCTCCCCTCCAGCACATAAAAGCTGTCAAAGACCTATTTTCATTACTGGTATCTCCAACTGTGTGGAGAGACCTTTGCAGCCTCTTTTGGGTGCAAAGGTGAGTTTTATCAGCCATATCCTAGGCCCTTTTATCTGAAAATTCATTTACCAAGAGCTTGCTTAAAAGTGTCCCTTCATACACATGGACTGACATGGGATAAGTCAGTCATGCTAAATGATCAGAAGGGTTTCTCTCACCCTTAAAAAAATAATAAAAATGCCCTAAAGGAACTTAGGGAAGTACCCCCATGGAAAAGCCAGAGACATCTGTCATGAGCACCCTRCGCTGCAGGATCTGCTGAAGAAGCACACAGCAATGCCAGGCTGTAACAAGCCAGGTCTTTACAGTTTCACTCGGGAGCCATCTCTGGAACTGCAACAGCCCAGAATCATGGAAACACAAAATTACTACCTTTCTTTTGCTGTCCCTCAGGAGCAGCATAGATTCTGTCTCAATGTCTCCTTAAACACAAATCTCCAGAAAAAGATCAACAACAAAATATTTATGACTCACTAGCATAAAATTAATTAGTCATTTTTCTGTCAGTCTACAATTCCATGTTTAAAAAGTCAGCACAACTCCTTTAGATGATGTTCAAGGACAATATCAGCTGGAAAGCCCATGAGATTTCTGTGAATTATCTGGACTGTGAGCACTTAGCTAATATGCTTTACTTTTAATTCAGTTATGTCTCAATAGATATTGCTGCTTATACAGAATGTTTACTAACTCAGGATAATATTCTTTGTGTGATTCTTCAAAATTAACCCAATGCTACACCAAGTTTATTAATTTTCATTGAAACACCACTGAAATGCTATTACAGTACTGGCCATCAGCCTAATAACTGTAATATATATTCATTCTCCCTCTTAGGATCTGAAGTGGACAAAATGGCATTAACAGATGTGCTATTCAAACAAATACCTGAATGCAGTAGACCTATAAATGCAAGTGAAATGTACTGAAGTCTTTTATTCATTATCACAATGTTGGATTTCAATCCAAGTGACATTGCTGAAAGTAAGACAGAAATCATTCTAGATCAGCTTTAGCTACGTGAGGGTCCACTTGGATCTGACCTCTGTGGACAAGGCAGGTGTCCACACTGTCTGACTGCTGCTGAAGCCAGAGATTCCGAGCACTGTCYGGAGAAAAAAAATGTTATTTACTGTATTGCAGCATCTCTGAAGGGGTCTAGCTACGACCTGACCTACTGCTCAAGACTGTCTACCAGCACAGAACTGAAATAGGCTTTGTCCTAAGAGAACATACTCTCTGCACAGATACAAAAATAGCTTGGATCTTCATCTGTTGTTAAATGGTGCAAGCCCAATGAAGTTAGTGCTAAATGGATTTTTACCAGGTGATGATCTGGTCCTGAGACTATTAGAAAGTCACTAGGATTAAATCAAAGCAGGATGAATTGTCCATTTTTCTCAGGCATTTTGTTCAGTCTGACTGTTTGCTGTTGGTTGCACTCTGCTTTTAAAGTTGGATGCACTCTGCTTTTAAAGAAGTTGTTGGGGCAAGGACACAAGGACTCTACTATCTGTCCAGCCCTACTGAGCACACCACAAAAGAAATAAAATAGCTTGTGCTGCTTAAAAAAAAAAAAAAAAAAAAAAAAAAAATTGACAACAACAAAAAGATACAGGTCCTTGAAAGTTCAAGATTTAAGGTTTTTGACTGGCTCTGCTTCTAGTAGTAAGAATATGTTTTGCACATTTAGAACTCAGTTCTGCTGCAATAATTTGTGGGACCTCTGATTTCTCCTGAGGCTGGGACGCTTATTTTCCACAAGCCATATATTTGAAGGGAACCTCTTCAAACCTTTTTACCGTATGGAGATGTATATTTTTATCCTTTAAACAAGAGATTAGACAGCAAGTTTTATTGTTGGTAAAGTTAGCATAATCAGCCATTGCTACCTTTCTTTTCCAGTTTTCACATACAATCAAGCTATAATTTAATTTATGCACTTTAATATATATTTGTTTATTCTTTAAATATGTCCCTAGGGTTTCCAAAAGAGTTGTCTACAGTCATTCAAAGCTTGAAGAACAGCACTTTTTGTATGAGTGTGATATACAGGAATTATAACCAAGTGCCTCAGTATAAAGAAATGCATCTTTTACAAAGATTTCCCCAAATAGAAGAAAATAGGACCTCAAAAGGTCCTAGAGCTTGTTTTGTAGAGAGAAATAAGAAAACATATACAATTAATTTCCCAAGTAACACATACTTAATCATTAATACAGATTTTTCTTAACCATACTCTCTCTATAATATGCTTTCATACAACCCTGTATACTTCTAATCAACTCTTCCTTTTTCTTTTTCAACCACTTATTTTWAAATAGTTTTTTTTCATAATAATATGCTACTTCCATCTATTAGGACTATGACCAATGGGTAAACTGTGGRCTCTGAAAGATAGGGTTCATTAGGGCTACAGCACAACTAGCAAAACACAACATTCAATAATATGATGGTAGAGCTRTGAGATACCTACTAGAGTTTCATTAGGGATCTCTCGGTGCAGATCCAATGCATGTTGAAGAAAATTCGATTTCATTGTGTGTCCTCTTTCCAACTTCAGTCTGTTTTCACCTTCCATAGGTAAATAAAGCAGAAATAGGAATGATTTCTGATTTAATGAAGATAATCACACATTTGTCTCTAACAGTAGCAACAGAATATGCATAAAGCCCAACAAGAGGATCCGCTGTGAGCACCTCACCTGCAAATCTGTAGATTTATCTGCAGATTTGCCTTCTCAAGGTCATTTCATATAACTAAGTTTCAGACTGTTTCCTCTTGCAACTTGCCCTAGACAAGAAGTATTTTTAAGTATTCAGAAACTTAAGCAATAGTTGAAAGATTTCCTATTTATCACCGTTTTAACCAAGATACCTAGTCCAAATTCCCCTAACTATTTTAACCTCTTCCTTGACCACTTTCTCTTATTTTAGTTAGTACTAATGGGCCATTTATCCACAATCTGAGAAAAAAAATTGTCCATCTAGTACTCACTTTCTATGAAGCCACAGAGTGAGGTTGTATCTTCTATTACAGTCTCCTTCAAGCTGTCCCATGTAGAGTACTGTCACTGGCTCTGTGCACTGTGTCCTGACACACACTATTATACAAGTTGGATTTTCTTTCACAAGAGAAAAATAAAATAGTGACAATCAAAGAAACCTTGTTTTCAGGCATTATTTGGTTTCCTTAAAATATAATAAGAACTATAAAAATGTCACACTAATTGTAATTTTAGTTTCTATGGACCTAAAGCAGAGATCTGAATAAATCCTAGCTCTCTCAATTTGCATTTAAAAGGGAACAAAAAAATCACAACAAATAATTCATTTATCAAATTAGATGCTTGTTCAAATTCAGAATATGGTTTTAAATGTGTTGTAATTATTTGTGTTTTTTCTGTATAAATTCCTTTTAGACTACTCATTGCAAGATTTGTTATTCAGCTCTTGAAATGCTGTGCAAGTTACTTATGTATTTCAGTAGCAGAATACTAGTGTTGCTACGCATCTTATATAAAAAAGTATATATTCAAAATGAGACATTCTATCCTATCAAAAGATGCAAACTAGCACAAATGGCTACATAATCTGCCTAAATATTAATGATGCAATAAAGCACACTACTAAATTTGGGCCAGAAGGTATACGGTTATCAAGATGAGCAGTTTTGGGGGGGTTGATTGTTTATTTGTTTTGAGGAGTTTTTTTCCAGTTTGGTTTGGTTGTTTTTTATACACAGCTAGGTCCACAGAAGGATTTAGAATCTGGCAGAAAGGCTGATTTAGTCTTATGAACACAAATTCAAGCTACAGATGCTCCAAACATCATTGAACTGCCAGCAAAGTTGGCCCAAACTCACTGTCAAAGACTTTTTCATACAGTCACTCCTATTTAGGTTATTAGATAGAGTAGACCTCTCCTTTCTTAGGGCCTGCCTTGAGTATTACACAGCAAAAAAAAAGATTACCATTTCACTCTTTTTTTAGGCCTGTGACCCTCACCTTGCTTTCTTAACTCCTGCCACAATGTGAGAAGGAACAAGCTCTCTGCATACAACAGCCCATACCCCAAAGGTCAGGGTGTCCTTGGCAGGCAGGAGGTGAAGCAAGCTATATAACGTCCAAGCATTTCACCTCCTGAGTTACTGTTCAAACCAGCAGGCCATTATATGGTGGCAGGAGGGACTATCATTTCCTCCTCTTGCAGCTCTATTTTTTTAAGCTGTCTTCAATTTTGGAGGGGCTCAATTATAGCTAGCAGGTGCTTGGCACTTTCTGAGCATGCTGAATGGATCCAGCTGCAAGGGACTCGTGTGCCTCCTCCCCTTTCCAAAATGGTAAGGGAAGTGCCTGGCTATCCTGGAGCCTGCAGCTCTGCTTGTGCTCAAATGGGGCCACAAGTGTGCAGAACACTTTAGGAGGTACAGAGCATTTTTTGAGCACTCAAAAGTTTGAGCAGCAGCTGTGAAGTCTTTCTCTTTATTTATCTTTGATTAGATGCCTACTTTGCCTTCAGAAACCAGTTCAGCCCACTGCAGTGGAGTCTCAAAGCATCCCTTTGCCTTGAAGTTGGATCCTGCAGAAAATCAAACCTTAGAAAGAGATCATCTTTCCCCTTCTTTAGTATCTCAGCAATCATAGCATGTGCCTAGATAACGAAGGATTGTGTTTAATTTCCCAGGCTGTCTTCAGGGATTTGAAACTTACTTCTAGACACTGAGATAAACCCTGTCTGCAGAATTTGCTGAAACCCTCTAGCAGACACTTTGATGGTACCATAAATGTGTATTAAAGAGAGAAAGTGACTGACTTTGTGGCACAAATTACACATTTGCTGCATCAGGAAATACAGAATTTATTTTTCTAAGTAAACCCTATCAACAAAGCTATAGCTCTGCTTATGCTTCTCTAGCCCAAAATCAAACTGTTCTATCAATGTGAACCTGCTTCAGCAGAAGGGATAGAGAGACCCTCCTTTTTGTGTACAAGCTTGTAGCCCAGTAATGCTGGTGACAACCTACTGAGGCAGGAAAAAAACATTACTTACCTAAGCCACACTTCCTAGTTACTAGGCACTGGAAGGAAATACCACAACCACCTCCTCTTCCTCATCCTCCTTCTCCTCTTACCATCACAGGCAGGAGCAGTGCCTGACCTGTTTCCACAGTCAGCATCTAAATCCTTGTGAGTGAACAGACTTAAAACATACCTTCCTCCTATGCTTGCCAAGCTCAGACATCTCCCTCTTCACCAGGATGACTTTGGCAAATCCCATTTCGAGGTGCCATGGCCTCCCAGTGTACAGAAAGCCCAAGGCTCCAGCATAGCTTCTACTAGATAAAAAGGCTAATGAAAATAAGGTACTGCAGTGCTTAGCAAACTGCAATATAATGCCCCTTGAGGGTCTAATTGCAAGTCCTGTGAAGATCCCTTTTTCTTGTTGATCTTACTAACGAAAACTGCAATCTATTCTTAAAACATTGTAGGTTTTACTAGACTTAATCAGTCATTTGTTACCATTATCTAGTGCACTTGGCCCATTTTTCTTTAATCGTGATGTTGCTCTAAATGTTTTCAGGTCCATAAAGTTCCTGAAAGATACAGATCAAAACCATCTGGACTTGCCAGCTGGTACAATATATATTAATCAGCTACGGAGAGCAGCTCCCTTATGAGAATTACTAGTTGTCAGCAAATTTTGGATTCATTACATTTTGCAAACAACAATTTCTATAATTCTTTTCCTTCATCCTAATACTTAGTCTGCTAATACTACAGCATCTATAAAAGTATTCACAAAGATGGCATGAAAATATCAAGGTTTCAAAATGAAATGTTCACATGTAAGGAAACACAAGAATTAAGATTGCCTATAAAACACATCTCCTACTCATCTGCTTTACGCACACACTTTGTTTAGCCTCTAAAGCAGACTTTACACTATTTTTTCTCGGTCGACTCGTATGTCTCATTTGCTCTCTGRGATGTACTGCACTCCATGAACAGCAATTTAATAGTTTATTTTTTCCTCCCTCTGAATTATATGCAGTTTCATGAATGCCTTAATTGCTTCCCTCTTCAGCCACCCTTGCACACCTGCTCCTGCCTAAACTACTGCTTTAACCAAAAGTCAAGTTCACGGGCACTAGTGGACTGGAAGGGAAATAGACAGGAACGATGTGAATCCAGCACACGGTGTTCATTGCAGAAATTGTGGACCTAGGCACCAGAGGTATAAACTGGTGATGCCACCATACCACAGAGAGCCATAGGCAGAAAGAGTCAAATCTCCTGAAGTGTACTTAAAGTGAGAAGCAGGAAACTTTGTTCTTAGAYTAAGGTTTCTGAGCTCTCTGTACACCCATACTTATGAACATCATCTTCTATTACCTACTATCTCCCAGCTACCCAGAATATCTGCTGGTATGGGAGGCAACACTCTATTACTGTAGTCACTAAGAAAAAAATCCCCACTCTCTCTTCTTCCCATTTGTCTGAAAGAGTGCAATTCTGAAAATAAAATGGTAAAATGCTCCTTTTTTGTTTCCCGGTGCCACCAAATCAAAGCTTGTACACAGTCAAGTTCTAGCTGGTCTGTTGCTGTCAGTACTCTGGGGCTAGTGCATCACCTTGACACTCAAGCCTTCAGAAATGTTTCCAGGCATCTAAATTAATAGCTGGCTAGGAGCAAAATTAATAGCTGGCTAGCAGCATGTAAGCCAACATTACATAGGCTTTAATTATTGTTGATTAGCAGCATGCTCTGTTTGCTCTACCAAGGGATGTGTCCATAAAGCAGTGGTGCTAATGTTGCCTGCAGAAGCAACCAAAACTATGAATACTGCACATTAAGCACCCAGAACTCAGTCCCGCCTTTCCAAGGAGATCGTTCCTGAAAGTATATACAGTCACTTACATCTCCTTTAAGAACTTCCTTATGAACATATGTTTTCTCATAGGAAGGGATGTGGATAACTTATTCCTCTGGTTGTGTCCGAAGCGCTGGTAATGTAAGTACTATGCAACAGGTCGGAAATATGAGAAATGAGAACCTAAAGTGATTTTGGCCATGTACAACCCATTGCCTTTGGAAGGAACATGCTATTGAGACTAAAAGTTCAGCTTTGAGTACTCTGTGAACCTGTTCTTATGTTTGGGTGGTGGATTTGTTGCATGTTTAGCTGAATTTAATGAAAACTGAACACTTTTTGTCTCTTTTTACACCTACCTAAAATGCTATCAGCCTAAATGCACAGAGAGAATTGTGATATTTCTGAACTTGTCTCCTGCTGAGAATAGGAAAAGCTCTATGAAAGTCTTCAAAAATTTCAAGAGACAAGAGTTTAAAAAGTTGCATTTATGTTTGCATGGTTTACTGTTTGGGGKTTTTTTTGCTGTAGCAAACTAAAAAGAAACAAATTCCTCTAGAACAGAAGTTTTGTGAAGAGAAATGATAACTTTTATTAAACCAAATGGTACAACTGGAAAAAAAAATGCATTGGAGGAGGGCAAAGAACTGAAGAAAGCTTTATGTGCCTAAAAATGTCCCAGCTGGTCTAATTTCCCCTCCCCACAATTCTTCTCTGTTTATATCCTTGAAGCATCATAAGTATAACACAAATATATATTTATTTGGTATTACAAACCTACACACAATAGAATGGGTGGTAGCTCTCTGGGCAATAAACAGATTTGATCAACACAAAAAGTTAATGCCTTTTCTCTTTTTTTCAGAAAAAAAACCTGAACTCAGGTTCCCTCCCACATGCTAGGTCTTCACTTGGCTATGTGATACGCTGCAATTTGCTCTCTCTCTGGTTAGAAAATGTGTCAAAGCTCTGAGTGGTCTCTCTGTAAAAGCTTTATCACAAAAACTGCTTTCTTGCAAACAGCTGATTTTGTGAAGTCAACATTTTTCTGACAAAAGATTTTCTCAAAAAGGATTTTCACCCAGCTCTTTATCAGGGGCTTCGGAGACAGAAAAAAACAATGTGTCGTGTCTCCAAAATATGTGACCTTAACTCTAGCTATCCAGCCCGGGATGCCTACCCTTGACTCCAGGACCAGCTTCAGGCAGCAAGGGGCTGTGTTGCTGGGAGCTGGTATTTCCATCTCCTGCAGAGAAGCCCTGGGCTCCTGCTGCAGGTCCCGCTGGTCTGGGAGGTGGCTCAGGGCCACGGGCTGTCCACCTGAGTGGTGATACGGCCCCGTCGCCCCTCTCTCTGTTCGCCCCCTTTTCCTCACACAGCAGCAGGCAAGACTCCCTTGCTCATGCAGCCACAGGGATGGAGAAGGGGGAGCAGATGTCACTCAGGAACAGGAAAAAAGCCAAGGAGATACACGAACAAAAGCAGCTTGGGGGACAGGCGATCTGAGCACCCAGGGGAATGGCAGCTTTGAGTGGGGATAGCAAAAAGGATCCTAAACCACCAGAAGATCCTTTCCTACTCCATCCACCCATCCCTCTCCTCCTCTTTTCTTCTTCCATGCACCAGTCAGTCTGCAGAGCAATCCCACATTCTTCACCAGCTTCTGGATGGAGAAATGCACTTTGTCAACCGACATAACCAGTGTGGTACAGCRCACAAGCACCAAAACTTGTAGCTAGAGAAGACAGTGCTAGGCCCACACATAATCCACCAGATCCCAAAGGTGGCTGGCTAAACTGTTTAACTTTAACCAGCTTCGATTTCCACATCACTGATGTTTACTAAAAAGTGAAATTTGAAGAGACACAAGAATTTAAGATGTCTGCCCTCCTCCATCACTGAAGCAAGAGGAGCTGTTTACATATTCAAAGTATCAAGCTCAGAAATTTAATTTTAAAAATTATAAAACAGCCTCACACCTGCAGAAAGTGTTGTGAACTTAATTTGGGCAGATTTTTATCAAGAAGAAAAATGCTAACAATAATCATTTCACTCAGCTACACCATCAGTGCCATCACTTCTCAGCTAGAAGCAGATCAGTAGTAGGCAATTTTGAATGTCAGGAGGAGCTATATTTAATACAGCACATGTTTTGGTAAGTCCGAGCAGCACACAGATCCTCTTCCTGACTGAGGTCAAGCTGTTTCCCTGACTCATTTCACAACAAATTCTCCCAATTTTCACTCTAAAATTATTTCCTTTTCTCYTAGACAAACATCTGTATTTTGAGCATTGACTGCAAAAAGGTGCCAGGAGTTTTTAGAGGGAGCACAATTTGCCCCCCTCAATCCACCCCTTTATGGCTGCATGAAGCGTGATTGGGAAGAAATCGCAGCCTGACATATGGTGCTTTCCAAGGAACAAGACATCCCAGCTTAGCTCAGCTTTACATTCCCTGGCTCCTGGCATCCAACAGACTGGAAGCCCTCTTCTGCTATTCCAGTCTATTACAGAGCAGGAATCTTCATCGTTATTTTGGCAATTTATCTGCATTAGCCCCCTACAAGCTCAAATTGCCAAGTTCTTCCCCATCCTGTGCATAAAAATATGCTGTATGCAGCATCTTTTAGATTTCTTTAAATATTTTCATTTCTGTGATGATTTTCCATCCTTTTTTTTTTTTCACATGTGATGCATCTTATCTAAAATTAGCTGTCAAACTACTTATTTAGGCCATCTCTATAGGTAATGGAGGGAGACGGCAATTTATCTCATGCAAACACAGACTTCTGTCAAGCCATCCCTCTTTCTGCATTGAGTCTGGGGGCACCAAGACAGCCAGTTCAGTCCGTGTACCTAACTCTTAGGTAGCTAATGTTAAGTGAAGTGTATCTCACTCTTTCCTCCTGGTAAAATCAACACAGCTAAAAATCAATGCTTATTTGACTAATTAACAAAATTTTAGTTAAACTGTGCCTGCACAGGGTTTGGGGGTGGAGGTAGGTTGTGCAAATCCAGGAGTGTTCACACATGAGGATTCACTTTACATGAGATCTTGACCAGAAGAGCTCAGCAGGTCTGTGTTGTATTTGTGGTTGTGCCACAGTCTTTCTATGTGACAAATCTCAGCTCCTATGACTCCAGTCAGCTCCCATTAGCATTTTCTGTCTTTCACATTTCTTCTTTCTTTCCCTCTCTCTCCAACCCCCCCCCACAGAGGAGGAGATTGCTTTTACCTGGGGCAGCATGATCTTGTACTTTAGACCCCAGGACTAATCCTTGATGCATCAGTCAAGATGGAGCAGATTGCGAAAGTAGCTGATACACTTCAGTTCTGTATGTGAAAAACTAATCACTTTCCACTACCTATAGATAGTGCAGGGAAAATGTCAGTGAGGTTTTGCAGGAGCTTAGGCACTACTCTAACAAAATCTGCAGGTATGCACATAGGTGTAATAGAATAAATACTGTATATTTAGCTGCTGATGATGGAGATCAAAAAAAATTGTCCAACTGTTTATAAACAGGAATTGTGTAGATGAAAAAATAATTAAAATGGGCACGACTCATTCTGACCACAAAGATCATCTAATTCTAGACATCTGAAAATTAGCCATCTAAGTTAAAATAGCCATTAGAGTCCTTCTGTACATGATAGAGAGATACAGGTAACTCCAGAGGATAATTATTTCCCAGCATTAATCTTAGGATGGAGTGAAATAGCCTTTGGAAATGTTTATTTTTCTCCCTCAGCCACAGAGGAAGGCAAAACAGCTACTTCAGACTAGATGTCCAATTCTGAGGTAGCTAAAGTTAGCTGATTTTTAGTTGATTTAAATAGTATGCACATTTCACCATTTATGCTTTCATTACATAACTATTTACTTTGATCCATCAGTACAACTCATTAAGTTGAAGCCTCTTAATCATTTTGGACACACATCAGAGTTGCAGGAAAAAAACAGACATAAAAACGTGAGTGAATGGAGGGACAAAGGGAATGAAATTCAGAAAATGTTTCAACATAGTAATCAAAATGAGAGTGCTGCACAGTCCTTGTGTGAGTAGCATCACAGCAATGTCTCTTCTATGTTTCTAGGTAAAACAGAGTGAGATTTTTCATATCAATGAATTCTGCCTATAAGTATGAATAGCTAAAAAATCAGACAGTTAGAGCATGTTGCTCAACAATAAATTACCTAACACTGAATTACTATGTATAAAAGATTCTACAAGAAAGCCTAAGGAATCATTGCAGTTTCAAAACAAGGYCAGAGAGAAACCTACTCTTCTTGGAGAAACTACGACATCTGCTGGTTTTGAATGAAAAACCTAGACATGGCTCAATATTACAGATTTCAAAGGAGATGTATCATGTTAGGGCAAAAGTGTGACTTTGGAAATGCAAATAATGGTGACAACCTTGCAATACATGAAGACAGAGGCTGGGTTTTGCAAACTGCGAAGTTATCAAGGCAAGAGAAGAATCTAAAGGTCAGCTTCACAGAAGAGTGCATAATGGGGCTTCACAAACACATCACTGGAGTCTCATGGACCTATTCTCAAAATGTAGGAATTCAATATTAGGAATAAAAATTGAAGCACACTGATTTTATGTGATTCCYGTTACTGTGTTTTGAAAGCATATAGATATTTTAACATTACTTTCAAATTAATAAATTTTTCTATTCTGCAATAGGAATCCAAAAAACACAGGCAACAAGAATCAGCCAATTGCTAGCAACGAGCAGGAATTCATATTTAATAATCAGATTCCATGTTCAACAGATGAACTAATGTCATCAGGCATTAGGAATACTGGACTGTGGTGAGATACCTTATTTTAAATAAAATCAWAGCTATCACACATACGATCTTTAAAGACATGTTACTTTTCACAGGCAAAGCAGTTTCAAYTAGCCATGCCCTGGATTGCTGTGCCGGACACTTGTCACTGCTCAGTGCACATCTCCCAGCAACTGCRGTTTTATTTCAGTGCTGTGTGCGGTGATCCATTCGGAAAACGTGAGCACAATTACATTCATATGCCACTTCTGAACTTTTATAGTGAAAGATGACATGTAAGGGGAGGAACTTTTATATTGTTATGTATGAACATCAGGACTGAGAAGAAAAGGTTTCCCTTGCACTTAAAGGTCAAAGGTTTGGACCCTTTCTTCTCAGCCTGGAATAAAACCAAAATAACAATCAATGCTTTTAACACCTCCAGATTGGCTTATTATTGTATTATGCTGGGCAAGGCCACTAGGCCTCAGGTACAGTCATGGATGCAGGAAAATGGATTATTTTGTCATTAGTTCAAGATATACTGAATAAAAAGTGTGTGTGTAATAGGCAGTAATGTGATTTCAGACAGCATCACGGAAGAGCAGCAGCCCCTGTTTCAAACTCTGCTACTGTTTCACACACCTCAGCAGCACTGCTCTTTAAATCAGGGAATCGGCAGAAGGGTGCAAAGAATTAGATGTCTCAAAATGTATCTTTCAAGCATCCTCATAAATTCATCAGCATATTCTGTTGTTATTGCCATGGGCCAGCTAAAATGTGAAGATGACAGTGACAGAATGGTGGCACCCAAGGCACCAAATCTGCATTTCTGCATTGTTGTCATCAGCTTGTTAAAAAAATCCACCAACAACAGGAAAAAAATTAGAAAATTAAGGAAGCAACTTTAGAAAGTGCCTCAGAATTGTATCCAGATGTTCAATAGGAAACGAGTCGCCGGAAACCTGGAGTTGGCATCATTACATTTTGATGTACAGTACAAAGAAAACTTACAGGGAGGAATTGGCAAGGGACCAGCATCTGCTACAGGCTAATTACTGCTTTAAGTACAGCATCGCAGGTGGCTGAGGCAGAGCGAGCCCGCCGTGGGGCGCACGGGCAGGCTGAACCTCCTTCTCTCCAGCAAGGTCTCTTGCATGCTCTCCCCTCGCTGTATAATCCGTCCCAGAGCTGCACACAATGCTTTCCATTCGTCTGCTTCCTCGTCTCCTTGACAGCCAGTATTGYGGTTATTTAGATGTTGTGCAACTGTATTAGTTAAGATTTGTGCAGTGCTTTGAATACATGAATTGCTATACAGCTATTCAGTGTCACTATTTCCATTAGGATGAACCTTAAAAGCATATGGAAAAAAGACAGTGAACTTAAGTTGAATAACCTCCTTTAAAGAGGAACAGCAAATCCATCAGACCTTGCTAAGGTGTTCTTTTACCTATTCAAAGCTATTTTTGCAATTGCAACATGCACTCACACGCACACACGTGCACACGTATGCTATTTTATTTCAAAGATCGGTATACTAGGTTAGTGAGACTTTTTATTACTACCAAATAGAAATTAAAAAAAATATATACTACATGGATTTGACTAAATAATAAAAATAGCATGACTTATTAACCACACCAAGAAAACTAGCTTTTGAAATAAGAATTACTGATGCCCTTTTGTACTGATGTAACTGTTTCTACATTACATTTTGTATAGTTCAGGTAACAGCTTATCGATACAAAGAAATTAAGCACAAAGATGTACAATTATGCCATTACCAATTTAAGAACATAAATTCTAATGTGGATACTGGAACAGAATAAAAGCGACTTTTCTAATTCTGGGATAACAGTAAGAAGAGTCATGCATTACAGAATAAGAGTAGGCACATGATGAATTATGTAAGTATGACTATAGTTGTATAGATTAATACCATACGGTGGCTTAACGTCCCATATCAAGAAGAATTACATTGATTTGAAAGGTTATGTAGTTAATCAAGTGAAAAAACAGCTTTCAGCCTATTTGAGCTTGAATATTTCAAATCCTCATGGAGATTTTATCTCAGAGAGAAAAACTACTTGAGCAAAGTTTACAAACTTAGAAGTAATCATGAGCACTTATTACTCTGAAAAGAAAAAATACAAAGCAAGTGCTGTGATAGTTGTGGTAGATACGAAAGCAGCAATGTTTGTAGAAATATTTTTTTTATATATATCAATGCACAGAAAAAGGAGATAAGCTTACATATTAGAAGCCAGTCCATTTCTTTCAGCTATAACTTTTCATCTAATAGAAGACAGCATTTCTCTTTACAAAGCATGCCCTATTTAAAGAGATTAATATATTCAAATTACTGAAGCAATAGCTTCACAGAACATGTCACATCTGATGACAAGTTGTGTTTGCTTTAAAGCTGAAATCACATGAAACCATTACTTTTTTTTACGCCATCTTAGGGTTTCAATCCATATTCAGAGGTTCAGAGGAAGTCTGGAAGTGCTGGAATTCATTCAGCATCTACTGCCTGACCAAGTACCGCAGTGCTAGACAAGTTGGGTTTGTAAAAACAGTTGGATTTGGCTAACATTAGTCAAAAGTTTTTAGACAATATAGGCTTAGGGGATTGACCAATACTTGGGAGGAAGGATTAATGTGAGATTCAGGTAGATGCCTCCAGCCTTCTGAACCAGGCACTTGGCCACCGTTATAGCTGATGAAGAAAAATTGGCATTTTTAGAGATGATTCCTCCCAATATAGAYGAAAACATAAATCAGATTGCACCAAATGAGGATATACAGGAATAAGTAGTTCAGAGGTAGCTATTACAGTTGTCTGAAATTATGAGAGAGAGAGCCCTCATTGGCGGTGATACTACAGGCCTGCAACTGTTTCAGTCATGCAGTTAGAGGACAAAAGTATTAGTTGTCTTTCCCTCACCACCTCAGCCGTTTATATAAAGAAGAACAATCTTAGAAGAAGAAAGGTAGAGGCCTTCAACCCCTACATGAGACTATCTTGAAGGTTAAGTATTTACTTAGGAAATAAAAGCCAGGGCTTAAAGCCCCATCTCAGCTCTTGCCCAGCCATCCTGCTAAGCACAGCCTGGCTATTTGGCACTTCTCGAGACCACAAAGTCCTGGGGAAGCTGACCTGTCTGAAGGCAGGCTTCCAGGAGAACAGAACAGCCTCTCCTCTTTCTACATTTTGGAAGAAAATATGAGAAAGCCAAAAGACTGGAGCCAAAAGGCCAAAGACCAGTGCTGTAATGAATATTCTCAGCCTCACTCCTACAGTCTGAAGTTTCTCCTTCCCAGATTTTTGAGATGGTTATTCCACATACTCCCTCACTGCTTCTCTCTTTCACCTTCCCTTTGGACACTTTCCCTCAGCTCCATTTCTAATCTTTCCAAGTTGTTTATGTTCTTTATTAAATACATCCATAAAGAAAGACAGAATGAATCAGGACTGTGACTCTACGAGGTTATTTCCAGACTCTCTCTTCATTTAGCTTGTTCCCTCTGCTCTCTGGCTCCCACCACCTTTGTTTTATCTATTCAGATTCCTGGCTTTGGTGAAAGAATATATGTCTATATCAATAAATAAAAGAGGGCCACTGAGCAAATTTACACCCTGGGCCCTGGTTCTTGCACCACATTAGTCGGTAGTGTAGATATCAACAGTGTCCATACAATCCTTAGTATGACCACATTGATTGCATCATAAGCTCTACCTGAATAAATATTCAGTGATGCGCCTTTATGCAGGAAGTTCTGCAGAGCTCCTCCTTCCTTTCTGAGCCCCATGCTTGTACATGCACCTTTGAGTCAGGTATGATCCCTCCACCTCTTTGAAGAACCAAAGCTTATTTTGGTATAATCCTCACACTCTTATTTAGTTCTAAACTGCAAGTTCAGACAACAGCATAAGCAAATCAGAGAGATTAAGAGCAGTGGGATTCCTTATACTCCAGATCTTTCAATATATAGATTCAGGATCCTATCTTAAAATCATTTCATGGGAGAAAATCCCCTGAACTGCACAGGAACTTTTGCTTATGCTGGACACAGATCATTTCCCTATATTGACTATGAATGCCTATTTTTGGCACACTAGGGAGCAGGTGCCAAAGTGGCTTATAAGTAAAATATATATCATCAATACACATTAACCAGTGGAGTAGTCAGGCTGATAAAGGAGTATTTTAAGGCAGATGTGTACCACGGGAGAAAGCAGCAAACATATTGCACTAAAGGATGGCTGAAGTTGCTCTCTGACAGATTGACTTTATGTAGYAGTATCAGGATGTAACAGAAATGATCCAGACTCTTAAACCATAAAGGACTTCAATAATATTTTTTGTACATCTTTTTCTCCCCTAAGAATACAAAAGAACTGAGTCAATTGTTTCAAAAAGCTTTTCAGTGCAGATGAGAGCTCTGTACAGCACTGTGTATAGAGTGATTTCTCCCATGGCTGAAGGTCACATCTCAGGCAGTCGATGAACAGAATCTATACGGACTTCCAAATGTTTTTCATGCACACAGTGGACTGAGGTAACTGCTATCTTTTTCTTAGGCTAAATACTCTGAAGCAGCAGTGGGCTGTTGAAATTCAAGTCATATCTCCCATCCAATCTTCACTCTTTCCTCAGAAATGCCATCTGGGGCAGCCAAATGGGAAAAGCAGTTAGCTGATCTTCTGGCACATTCAGTGAGATTAATGAATCCATCATAGGCGAGGTCAGACAAGGCAGGCTCTGCACCACCCCCGAGTCATTTCCACAGGAATACAGGAATTATTCTCATTACAAATTTTTTCTTCCAGCTTTTCCGCCTAGCAAACAGCCACCTTTAGTGAGAGCAATATAAAGAAGTCCTGGGCCTAAGTAATTTAGCTACATGCAAATGTGGAAGGAAGAAGGTGGAGGGAGAGAAGGAGAGAAGCTATAGTACAACACTGGGAGCTGTAAATTACATTGGCACGTGACAGGATGGCACATTGTAGAGATAGGCCCTCAGATAGCACAGAGCTAAGGAGAAAAGCATCATTAACTGAGTTATGGTGGCTGTCATTGTGCTGCTGTTAACTCAGAAGCCAGGCTCAATTCCTGTATATATGCATCAAATGACACAAATATCAACTGTGTTGAGACTTATTTTTTCTTTAATATATTCACAACTCCAAATTTAACAAATACATGTTTGTTTCCTTTTGATATAACTTTTATGAATCAAAGTTTTCTGACTTTTTCTGAGTAACCATAAAGATCAGGAAGACTTTTCTCTCTCCCTTAGCTCTGCCTGCCATCCCTGTTTAAATCAGACATATAAATATCGAAGAGGGCTCCAACCAGTCCACCTTCAGGCTCTGTGGCAGGTTGAGACTTGTCTAGACCACTCCAGACAAATTGTTGTCTGTCTATTCTAACACACTATGATGATCAGAGTTTTCCCTAATATTTGTGCTACATTTTATTGTCATATTCTCCCCACGGTAAATGTAGGAAACGTTTGATCACAGTCTCACCTAAGGCATTTAAATGCTGGGTGATGGCCATCTAGTCCTTTGTCCAGCTGAATGTCACCTACAATCACACAGTTCCTGCAAGGTGCCTTAAGGAGAAGCAGGGAAGTGAAGGAAAAGTCAGGGGGAAATGTTGAGACATTTCCTATGACAAAACAAATACCAGAAATACATATGCCTAACACTAGTGCATTGCCTTGCACATGCTCATGTGAACACATCTTTAGCCATATAAGTCTAAAGTCTAGGCCTTACAGCCTACAAGAAAAGGTGCTGCAGAACCTTGAAGAACAGACTGACTTGCTCTAATCCTTATTCTAGATACCACTGCAAAATATCAATATAATTCTGAACCGCAGCAGCGAAGGCTGGAGGTGCTGTAAGAAAGCAGAACCTCTTTGCAGAGGGGACAAGGTTCTGGGAAGGAAACACTATTGACTTAACCATGTGGAGAGAGGACTGAGAACCAAAGGTTAACTGCAGAGAAATGCTTACACAGAGCAGGCAGATAAGGAGGAACGTGYCATTTATCAGACAACGCTGGCTATCAGTTCAATGCTGGGGTAACCTTGAGGTAGCCTGTTCTGCAACACTCATTTTACAGTTAACTCAAAAAGAAGGAACAGTGTGCGATTACCCTTTGCAGTTACTTCAAGCTGTCACGAAGGACGGTTGTGCATCTGCTTTCAGAGTGGAGAAACAGCAGTAACAAACTCTCTAGGGACTCTGTAAAGCAAAATACAACATGCAGCATGACTTCTGCACAATAACACTAGGATAGATAAGAAGCCCATTTCTCCTCAGCATGCCTGTGTGAGGTGAAGCAGAAGGTAGATTCAGCCTTAATTAGTCTGGAATGCAAAACAAATTGTTTAGATGCCATCAGTGAAGCTAGTATAAGCCAGAAGTCAACAACTGACATAGGTATCAACTGAGAGCTTATTTTATCCTTTCTCTCTGCTGCAAGAACCTGAGCATTTAGCATTTAGAAAATGCATGAAGCGCTGAAAGTGTTCAGACATGCCTTGGATTTTKGTAAGGGTAAGAGAAATCAGATTGTCTTTGAATAGCTGCCAAAGGAGAAATACAGCACTTTATCACATGTATATGTATGCAGCTCTCTCCTGACWGCTCACTGATATACATTATATTTTGCATTGTCATTCTTGCCTTCTGAAAAATCAYAGCAAGCAGCAACAATGAAAGTCATAGTATCAAAAGGAATTTTATGGAGAAACAATTCATCTGCTGTTAATGTAGATGGCCTTGAAAGAACTAACTTAAGGAACAAAAACATCATGCTAGTGAAATTAATCCATGCCAGCAAACAGAAAATGGTCATGAATAACAGAATACCAGAATAGAAAAATGTGCATCTGGAAAAGTTGGTAGTTTGACAAACTGACTTTACATGCTATTGTCCAAAGTACAAATGAAAGAATGTATAATTTGTGAGAGAAATATAWAATTTCCCAAATTATTTAACAAAAAAAAAAAATCTGAAATAGTACGTTTTATATCCCTGCTTAAACCGATGTGACACGGAAGTGCTCCATGCTTGTGTGTACTCTAATGTGTGGAGACGGACACGAGCCCACTGGGGCCGCACTTGCGCTAGAACTAACAAAAGCAAACATGGTGTAGAAATAACCAAGCTGTCAGGATCTGAGCCTAACATGAATCCACAAGAATATAATTATATTTGCTCAGCATTTGCTCAGCTCTGCACCCAAGCCAATAAGCACGTCCAAGAATCACAAGAATAAGGAATGATCATCGTAGCTTAGACCTATATCCATTCAACCCAAGATTCGCTCTCATAGTAGCCAACAGCAGTTGCTTAAAGAACAGTATAACATGGAAGAAGAAATCATATGGTGGCACTCCCAACCACCAGCAGATTTGAAGCTCAGGAGTGTAAAAGTGTGGTCTCTGTATTTAGTAGCCTTTAACAGACTTCCAAATATTCGTCCAGTCATTTTTGGGAATGCATGAAACTTTTACCACCTACAATTTCTTGAAGATTTTCACAGCTTAATCCTATGCTGTGTAAGGACCACATCCTTTGGCAAGATGGAGGACCCAGGCAACTATTGGCCAGTCAGCCTCACCTCCATCCCTGCAAAGGGGATGGAACAGCTCATTGTGGATGTCATCTCCAGGCATATGGAGGAAAAGAAGGTGATCAGGAGTAGCCAGCAGGGACTCACCAAGGGGAAATCCTGCTTAACCAATCTGATAGCCTTCTAGGATGGAATGACTGGCTGGGTACATGAGGGCAGAGCAGTGGACGTTGTGTACCTTGACTTCAGCAAGGCTTTGGACACTGTCTCCCATCACATCCTCCTAGAGAAGCTCAGCAAATGTGGGTTAGACGAGTGGCCAGTGAGGTGGATTGAGAACTAGCTGAAAGACACAGCTCAGGGGGTCGTCATCAGTGGCGTGGAGTCTAGTTGGAGGCCTGTGGCTAGTGRYGYCCCMCAGGGCTCAGTTGTGGGTCCCATCCTGTTCAACTTCTTCATCAATGACCTGGATGAGGGGACAGAGTGCCTCCTCAGCAAGTTTGCTGATGATACTGAACTGGGAGGACAGTGGTGTGGCTGACACACCTGAGGACTGTGCTGCCTTTCAGAGAGCCCTGGACAGGCTGGAGAGTTGGGCGGAGAGGAACCTCCTGAGATTCAACAAGGGCAAGTGCAGAGTCCTGCACRTAGGGAAAAATAACCCTAGGCTGACCTTGTGGAGAGCCGCTCTGCAGAGAAGGACCTGGGAGTGCTGGTGGATGACAAGTTGAGCATGAGGCAGCAATGTGCCCTTGTGGCCAGGAAGGCCAATGGTCTTCTGGGGTGCATTGGGAAGAGTGTTGCCAGCAGGTGGAGGGAGGTGATCCTGCCCCTCTACACAGCCCTCATGAGGCCTCATCTCGAGTCCTGTGTCCAGTTCTGGGCTCCCCAGSACAAGACACACATGGAGCTACTGGAGAGAGTCCAGCATAGGGCTAAGAGGATGATCATAGGGCTGGAGCAYCTGCCCTATGAGGAACGGCTGCGAGAGCTGGGCCTCTTCAGCCTGGGGAAGAGAAGACTGAGAGGGGATCTTATCAATGTGTACACGTACCTGAAGGGAGGGTGTTAAAAGGATGGGGCCAAACTCTTTTCAGTTGTCCCRTATGACAGGACAAGAGGCAATGGGCAGAAATTGAAGCACAGGAAGTTCCACCTGAGCGTGAGGGGGAATTTCTTCCCTGTGAGAGTGATGGAGCCCTGGACCAGGTTGCCCAGAGAGGTTGTGGAGTCTCCTTGTCTGGAGATCTTCAAGGCTTGCCTGGATGCAACCCTCTTTCTAGCATGCTCTAGGTGCCCCTGCTGAGCAGGGGGGTTGGACTAGATGATCTCCAGAGGTCCCTTCTGTCGGGGCCCTGTGTCGGGGCCTTGGCTATTTTACAGGAGTATGAAGAGCTGAAATAAGCAACAGGCTGTTCAAGGTTACCAAAGAAGAAGTCCTTGAAGGCAAGAAGAGTGAGAAACCAAGATAAGCAGAAGTATGTGCACCTGGGAAGGGAGTCAACACAGCAGCCTATTCGAAACTGAGCAGATGCGTGTGGACAATGCTAGACAACCAATAGAAATGCTTTGCGAGGCGCGTGGACGCATGAGCTTGCTGGAAAGGTTATATAAGCTAGATAGGCAGAATAATAAAGGGCGATTGAACTTGCATCACATTGATGTGTGTGTGTTCCTTCCCGTACTTGCCAATAATGGGCTGCGGCACCCTTCCAACCTTACTGATTCTATGATYCTATAAGCCTTRTATTTGCTTATTCGACACTCCCTAATTCTTGTACAGGAATTATCATTCTATACCCACCATCTCCATTCACCTCAGATCACACAGATACCACATTGGTTCCTTCAGAGTCCTTCTTTGCCTTTCCAGGCTGCAGAGTTTTTCCCTAATCCTAATTCTCCTTCCTCAGGTTTATTTGTCCTAGCTCATTCCYGATGGAAAGTAGACAGACTGCATCCAGATAGAGCTGGTTAGCTCTGGGACAGGAATGGGTCTCCCCTTGCTACCTCTGGTCTCTCTGAGCTCAGGCATCACTGCAATACCTTTCCCTAATGATGGGAAGTGTATTGATACCACATATTTTCAAAACCAGCCTGTGTCATTATTAAAAGAACTGATTACAGGTAGCTACAATAGCAGCCAGCTCTCCCTATATGTGAGCCACAGACCAGGCTTTTGGTACCTCCCTCAAGCTTTTCCCTTTTGTGCTTTGGGCTCCTCTCTCATAATCCCATGGAAGATCCTGCAGTACAGTTCAGAGACTGGCACAGCCGAGGTTCAGGAAAGTGATACAGACCAACGGGACAGGAAACCTGCTCCATTTGTCTGCTGATGGTGAGGCTTTCCAGACAACCTCCTGCTGGTTCATATTGCTTGGGAGCAGGGAGGACCTTCAGGTCCCACCAGCCGTGTAGGACTCCCGTCCTGAGGGCAGGCTGCATTCATTTCTGTCCGTGGCAGCTTACCATTTTCTCCTCCCCGGGAGCCCTGTGCCCCTCATTACCCTTGGCAACAGTCASTAGGCTTCCATTAGAAAAATAAGTAAAAGTATTAGAAATGTAGTGGGTGTTTTCCCATATATTTGTTTTGTGGGGGCTTCTTTCAGATAGGGAGAAAAATATGGTTTAACATGGCCTTTGTAAAGGAAAGTTATGTAACCTTCCTACATACATAACTGTGCAGTTTATCTATTTTCAGGCTTAAGAGAAACACTTTTGTTCCCTTCCATTCATGTCTAYAAAAGTTTCTCAGCTGGCATGTGACAGCGTCACATATTTGAAGGCAACAACATCTCAAAAAAAAAAAAAAACACTTTTGTGTAAGTTACACCCTGGAAAAAAAGTGTCGTTCAGAAATCTACTCAGAGGGGCCTCTTTCTTCTTAGAAGCAATKAGAGCTTCCAAAGCCAATTCAGATTTCTTTCCAGAAATAAAGCTGCAACTATTGTTTAGAGAGCACTATAAAAAATTCACTAGGTGCTCTGCAACTGGAGACCTCAGATGTGGTCTTTATCTAAAGAACTGTTAAGGAACTTTGAGAAAAATTTGCACTTATCCCTTAGTGCTTAATAGCCTCAAGTGAGACTATTAACTGATTATTTTCTGGTCTATTCTGAAATATATTAATTCAGAATGTACATTATATATGTAATATAATGCTATACATTATAGCGTTATAGCATTATATATATATATGTATATATACCTAATACATTATAGCTTCTGCAACAACAACCTGTAGCAATGAGTTCCACAGATGGTTTATACTGTTACTGAAAAAAAGAATGTAATAATTAATTTGTTTATGGCTAYTTGGCTTTTCTTTYGTATATATGTATGTGTGTGTGTGTGTAGCAGATAGGTACTGATTGCTTATTTCCTGGGTATGCTTCCTGAACCTTTTATAATATTAGAAATGCTCATGAAAGAAACGTATGCTCGAAATAAAGAACAAAAGAGAGTACGAAATGGAGGCATGGAAACCCAGGCCAAAGAATGTGTTCCTGTAGAATGAAAGGATGGAGAGCAGGTTCTCTTGAAGACTGGAAATGGGAATAGAAGTAAGATAGGTAAGAAGGATGGCCAGTTAGATTTTGGGGCATGAATAGAGTCATGTTTTCTAAAGCCTACCAGACCAATTTGAGACCAATTTACGTTTCAGATAGTAATACATCCCACAGTCTCCATCAAACATACCTCTTCTTAATTGGGGTCCATCTATCATCCTAAYACCAGAAAGAAAAAAAAAGAGAGAATTGTTTCTTACTATTTAACCAAAAGCCGACCATACTGAAACTTTCCTGTGATACCGAAACTGTGAACGTTTTTAAATTCTACCACCATACTAGTGATTGCGTGAAGAACATTTTCTGAAATTCCTTTCTTATAGATATGAATGGGCCTCTTAGCTTATYACTTCTATAAAAAGAGCTCCACGGTCACTGCTCCACCCAGAAGCGTGTGTCTGTGAGCACTGTTAGCACAAGACACTGAAGTTTCTGAAATGGCCAAGTGCTTGTTCAGGGAGCTAAGAGATTTAAGACCAAGGTCTTGAACTGCAAGTACACAGCCAATTACAGTAGGATGGAGGTGGTACTTAATTCTGGAAGAGCTTTAATCTCCATGCCCCTTTCTCTTCTAATTTATCTTAGAACGTGTTACATAGATGGGTGCTGATTTCCCTTTTTTCTACTATGAATTGGAGGCTGCCATTTGGGGCAGCTGTGCAGAAAATGTATCTGCCTGCTTTGAGTCATGACTTATTTCTGCATTCTTTCATGATAATTTGAAGGAGAGAAAGCTCTTACATCTTATTCCTGCCTTCTGTCTTTCCCCTATTGTAACTTTGAGAGGTGCCATTGCCACGACATTTGTATAAACCCACATCTCTAACTGCTGGTGTAGTGAACCTGCTGACAAGGAGAGACAAGACCTCTGCTCTAGTACTAAGATACAAGACCAGTATTCCCGGCTTGTGCTCCAAYGTACTACCCTATCTGGGGGCTGTTTTACATAAAATTTCAAAATARTCCTGTCAAAGATTTCATTAAAATGTTGATTGAAAGGCTTCATGCTCACTGATGAAGAATTTAGAATTTTAARTAATTTTAGCTGGTATATTTGACAAGAGCTTTTATGGAAGTACCTTTAACATTATGCATTTGAGTTACCAAGTAAGAGAGAAATTAGGCTTTTGAAGGACAAGCAAAAATACATATTTTTCACTGCACTTACTATATTTTTAACATTTTCYGTCACTGCTTGTAAAATCCACAGTAACAGTGCTATGTCAGCTGTTGAACTTTACTCACTGGCTTTATTCATTAGAGTACAAAAGCCAGGAAAAAAATTCCCTTTATTTCATGTGAAACTTTGTTGTCTTTTGACATTATGCAAATAGTCTCAATTAATCTTAGCATAATGAGAAATTTGGAAAGAGAAGGTTACAGTGAATGCTTTGATGAAGTTACAGTATGTCAACAGTCTAAACACGACTTGATTATGGAAATGAAATTTGGGTAGGGAATTCAACTATTAAAGCAGAAAATGTCTAATTAAATGGAAYCCATGCATTACATTTGGCTTATTCTCTACACAGGAACTCTTCCTCAAGTTCTATTTAAGTAGTATTACATGGCAGCATATAATTAAAAATCTAATACCACCCTCAAGTTATAAAAGGCATCTCATTTTTAACAGGAAATAGCAGCCTGAATAAGAGAGCTTCATTAGCGGAAACATTTTCACTCTCAAAGCATGACTATATACTTCATTCTGTAYGGACTATAGAGTTGATCTCAAGGAAAAAGAAAAAGCAGTAACAAAATATATTTATAAGCATATGATGTATTTACACATCTTCTAAATAGCAAAGGAAAYGCTCTCAGTTCCCAAGTGTTTCATAAACACTGACATGAATATTTATATTTCATAAAGTTTATGCCCAAAAGCTCATCATCTCCTTGTTATTTGCTATATATCATTCTCCCAGWTAACATATTTCAGTAATTCAATCCTAAACCAGAAACAATAGTGCATGATCTGCATGCACATGATCTGCATTTACAAAAGAAAGTCAGTATGTAAAGAGCCCCTGGACTGCTGCTGATGCTTGCTAGCCCCTATTGCCAAAGAACAGGGTGACAAATTAGCAACCTTATTTTCCTTAAGAAGATTAAATTATTCTCATATAGTCAGCCAAATAGAACATTCTGCCCTGATACGTGTAGACTCCTTTATACTGGCACCCAACCTTTGCCCTCTTCAGAGGCAAAGAACCTCGAAAGCTGCGTTAGCAGTGGTGGTGCTGCCRTGAAGCCTCCGAGTCCTAGACATGGACTGGGATGCCAGTGTGRCTGGTGCTGCAAACACAGAGGAGAAACAGGTCCCGTGTCAAAGGCTCACAGCCAGAGCTGGGAAGAGTATCACTGACAGAAAAACACAGGAACGCCTTGTTTGCTTAAAAATGCATTTACCAAGGACCAGTAAGCAGTGGTTGTCTTTGATAAGCGATTTGATAGGATCTAAGAAGATACCTGAGAAATCGGAATGTTTATTTCAATGTTTTTAAGGTAAAAACTATGATTTTTTGTTTTAAAATCCTTTTTTAAATTCTATTTTTTATTTTACTACAGCTTAGGTTGGATTTAACAGAGAGTTTAAKTTTATTTGAAAATGAATTGTTTTTGAGTGGGAGGCTTGATGTTTGAATATCAGAATTAAAAAACTGTTATAATTCCATACATATACTCTACTTTTAATGTGATTATCAGGTAAGCAACAACTGCATGAAGATGGGAGACAGAGACAGCCAATTCAGCTKTGCAGCAGCTTAAATTTTGCTGTTTGCAAACATGCCAGCAAGGATTTGAAAAGATTTGGAAAATGCAACCTTCAGYCAGTTCATGATGAAGCTCTTCCCAAACCCATGAGAAAAAGCTCAGAAGAACTTGCTGGAAAAGTTAATGCTTGCAGATAAAGGCTATTACGCATTTAAGTTCAAGCAATTTCCAGCTGATTGTTTCATAACTATATACTTCATTCCAAATAACCTCATAATACAATATCCTTATAAAAAGAGTCTGTAGTTCACACCACAACATATGCAGAAACCGAGTGATAGCAAATTCCTCTCAAACTACCTACAGTGTGCCTGTAAAGTTAAGAATCTGAATAACTGGACTTTAGAATAGCATAAATATCTACTAAATTGTTTTAGCTGGCTAGCTTAATACCCATCTTACTCAAAACCAATTTTTCTAGTGGAGTTTGCATCTCCAGACTAGTACGAAAGCATGGAGTATAACTATCACATTTGGGGCATCAGGGAATTTAAAGACTGAGAAAAACAGATAAGGAAAGAAAGTAATGGTGGCTAATACAAAATGAGCTGAAACCCATCAGCATCAAATGGACTGTGTAGAATATCTCCCCATATAGCAATTGCATTAATGAGCATGCAGTTTCACGAAGCTCAGTTTCTACAAACAGTGGGCTGTGATGCTAATTACACTCTATGAAATGTAAACAACTTACTTTTAGAAATATAGATAGGCTTTTCTAATGCCTACAGTTACTTAATATTTAAAAGTAGATCCATCAGCAAAGTGAATCTGCGGTGAATTCCCTTGATCTCCAGCCAAATTTCTGACACGTGACAATTAACACACACAGGTCARTAAGCAAAGAGTGCGACAGAGCAGCATCACGATGCACTGAAATGCTGTTGATAACGCAAGGAACTGTTCTTCAGCTCTGAAGCAGAAACCAGAGAAGTCATGGGTGAGTCAAGACATCTTGTGAAGATAAAAGGGCCTGAACATGGTTATTTCATACCTAGGACTCAGTAAGGTAAGTAAGCATATGCTTTGTAATTTGAAGTCAGTTGAAAGACAGACAGAATCGTATCGTAAGCAGGAGGCTGCAAAGCTACCTCTATGCTGTTAAACAAAACAGGCCCAGGAACTGGAGCCTTAGTGACACGAACTGGCTGCAGTCACACTGCCGAACCCTGGGCTGGGCCAAGCCGTCCTCTGGCTACACCACTTTAATCAAAGAGTGTTTAATGATCTACCYGGATTCCAGAATTAGATTGTCTATGTTGTTCAACTGCTATGATCCTTCAGTCAGCACTCCCTAAACAATTCCCAAGAATCTGGGATGTAGCGTGGACGATGGACCATTGCAGACAGCCACGTCAGCTGCAGACACCCTGCTTTTGGCAGTAACAGAGTTCAACAGCATAGACACAGGCTCTTCTGTCACCTGACCTTAGCGCTAGAAAAAGGTCTCACACTCTTGCAACCCCAAAAAGTAGTCCTTTTATTTTGATTTTTCTGTTCAAAATGTCTGAAGAATGTGAGAGCCGTGCTTCAGCCCAGGAGAGTGTTTTTTTTAAGAGCACAAAAGTGAAAGAATGTGCTTCCTGACCTTGAGGGAATGGCATGAGTACACGCAGGGGTGTTTCAAGATGAAAAGCTTGCTGGGATAAAGCTCAAGGCCAATATAGACAACCCAAAAAAATCAAAAGTGGTGCACACTGCTTTTTTTTTAACCAATCTGAGGGGTAAATTTTCCCCAAAATCTTTATATTGAAGTGACCCAAAATGGCCCAAAACAGGAGCACTAACAAAACTAAAAGCTAAGCAACATTTAAATTTGAGCTGTGACTCTCTTTTATTTTACAGTAGATTCACATCCATTGAATCCAGTCTTAGCTCCTATCTTTACCTCTGATGTAAATACATAAAGGTGATGTAAAGGTAATTGGGAATTCTTTCACTGTGTATTTGTAATGAGATTTCACATTGAGATTCTAGAATCAGCTAAACACTTCAGTAATATACCTAATAACTAAAAATTTAAGACAAGTTATAGCGAGAGGTTGAGTATATCATACTCCTTACTTCAGCATTTGTTTTAAAATGCATGAAATATACTTCTGATGGATACATAAATAATATTTCCTCATATACGTACGTGTCTCTACTAGCTCCAAGGACAAAAATATTGAAAATCCATTAAGCTTTGGAAACAGGGCTGTAACTGATCAAGCAAGARAATTAATCATATACTGCAATGAGGGATGAGCATCAAACAATAAATCAAGGTTTGTAGTACTGGGATAACCATTTGCATTTGGGAGAGTAAGAGCTGAACTGTGATTTGAAACAAGAAACTGTATAAAGAGTTGAATCGTTATCTTTTATAAAGAAGAATCTTAAGGGGCAAGCATAAATATTTACCTTGTGACAAGCATCTCACTAAGAGCCTTGGAGGCTGGGGAGGTCTGGAGGAAACGGACTACATCCTCGGGCTCTCCACTGGGGGCTCCGCGAAGCCATGGCAGACCTGCACAGACGTTCTTATGCCTTCCATGTCCTATGTTCCTACTGTTTTCACAAAGGGAACAAGAAAACAACAATATCCTCAGCAAAGCAACAGAATACTAAGGACAAGCAATCACGACAAAAGATTCAGGGGGAGAGAGAAACATAGGAAGTGTTTATTTGAAATTACACTGACACAGTTCAGTCTGACCCAAGGCCACAGTTTGTTCCCTTATATCTCATTTAAATTCATTTTGATGAACATTTTTATGGGACAGATTGCTTCCCTGCAACCACTGCCTATTCAGATCTCTGGTAATGCGTAAGTAGGACCTCTGTACAGTCCCTTCTCCCGTCTCTTTTCTGTGTGTTTATTTGGAAAGGGACATATTAGCTGCTTTCTCTTTGCATTGAAACTAAAACACTATAGGAATACACAAAGCAAAAAGAAGAATCTTCCCTGGATAGACATACAGACTAAATCCTTAATATGACACATTRCCTCTCAGGCCCATAATTAATGGTTAAAAAAATATCCCTACTTTTCACTATTGTCTTGACATTGTCAAGTAGTCTTTTTGCATATACTTGCTTTTGGAAAAAACAAAATGACAAATCTCTTTCCAGGTGTCCATGACTGTTGTGGTGTTTAATTGATTTTGATTCATTCTATGTTTACATCTGCTTTCAGTCTTTATGWCCTGTTCTTTGAGAATTTATCTAATCCATTTATGTATCCAAAGAAAGAAAGTAAAACCATTTTATTTCCCCAAAAGATTTGTGAAATACCAGGTATAACCATACTAGATGTGAAGAAGAATCAAAACTCTCCAATCACCTGTGATGCAAGTTTTGGATAATGTTTTTTTCCTTTTGTGGATTCAGCATAGTTTGTTCCCATTCATAAAACACTAGAACTTCCAAAAGATTTAATTTTTTAGTCTCCTTAGGTGCAAAGATCTGTATGTTCAACCTCAGTTCAGCAGAGCACAGAGCTGAGTGCTCTAACTTTTAAACATGTGGTTAAGCTCCTTTGAGTGAGTTTCCAAAAGCTGTTTATCACTTCATGTTCTCTTCCAGTGTAATTTTTGGCATTTGACATCCTGCCAGTTCCACATCTAACCCTAGGCATGTTGTTGAAACACTGGGTGCACATTTTTAACCAGTTTTCTTTACRAAGCAGCTGAGAGGGTTCACACAGTAATCTAAGCATTCGGAATTTACATCTGCAAAACTGCATGTTTGCCACAGATCTCCATGCAGTAGTCAAGCGTGAATATAAATCCAGGTCAACAGATGTTGCCCCCGCCAGTTGTGCAGTCAGTACGACAGCTTACTAGCTGTCGAAATGTCGTAATGGCACGTTCTTCGAGGAAATTAGAAACAACAGGCGTAAGCAAGGACAAGTACATTTGTCTTCTTCTCAGGTCTGCTTTCCAGGACAGTGCTCCTTTGCCACTTCCACATGGAGACACAGTAACAGGTAACATCTGAAGATCGATCTAGGCTTTAGATTTGGCTGGAAAAGTCCCTTCTCCTATGCAGAGGAACTGAGTTTTCCTTCTCTACACATTTTTAGAAAGACTCTTGGGGACATATAATGCACMGGGAACAAATCTGCCGGGTTTGACAAAATTCAACAGACATTCTGACATCTCTACCTAAGATTTTACTTTTAAATAAAAGTTCATTTGAGAGGTAAAAAGTAGTTTATTCCAGTGATTTCTGGTTTTCCTCTTTGCTATTTCTTGATTTATTCCTTTACTGTGATGTTTATTCCATTTCCTAAGTCCCTTAGTTTAAATTTGAAGCTAAATAGCTTCCAGATGCAATTTTACTGCTCCCCTACCCACATAATGAAAACTAAAAGACACTGTTGAATCCCTGTTGAGGCACCACTATCGATGTCAGGCAAATACCCATCATAAAGCTTTTTACTGCTCTACTGAAAAAAAAAAAAAAAAAAAAAAAAAAAAAAAAGAGTAAGTCACCTGGAGCAGATACAGGACAAAATGCAATAATAGCTTCATCGTAACAGATTCCCTTTGGGGGGATTCACATTTGTTATGCTGCTTCCTGTGAATTTTTGCTTAAAATCTGCATAAACACACATAGAATACAGCTTGGCAAGTGAAACTTTCACATGCTAAAGAAATGAATTCAAAATAGTCAGCTGCAATTCAATTACATTTGTGTGCTAAATAAGGTTACTGTGAAAATTCGTATGCTGTTTATTCCTAAAGCAAAGTATTAACATAGCTTTAATTTGATTTCCAATAGCCTTTCTATAAAATCAGTTTATAACTTTTTGGTTTATAATAATGAAGAAACAACCCCCTCCAAAAAAAAATTTTTTTTTGCATTTTACATAAAGGAAAATTTAAGGCTCAAGTTAGAGAAGATTCATGCCTAACACTCAGAGTAAAAAGACTGACTCTGGACTGCTAAGCTAAGGAGTTTATTTTCTGATTATTAATTCTTAAATGCAGTAAAGTTAAGATTCAAACTCAKCTTCCTAACAGCATGTAATATGCCAGTTTCCCTCTCTCAAAGTGCTTTTCAACCCATGAGGACTTTTTCTCCCTCTAATTAAAACAGAATATAACTATTTTTTTAGTCCAGACATATTTTATTTTTACCTGACATCAAATATTTCTGAAGATTTTAGGGCCAAATCTTGAGTCAAGTAATGTCTTTGAAGGCAAAATTTAGCCTATAATGCCGAAATGAATGGAGAATATGAATGACCGAATACAAAATTTTAGCTATGAGACTCATATTTCTGAACGGATTGGTAAGGGTACAGGAAATACTCCTGATCAGTCTGAATCAGGTGAGAATTCAGGGCAGGGTGTAAATCAGTTCCCTTGAAAAGAGTGGATTTTCTCAGGAGTTAAATGAATGGAGAAGATCTCATCTGTACAGTAACATTCAAATCAGGATATTTCAGTAAGAAGGTGCTAAACATGACTTTTTTTAAAAAAAATTAGTAAATTGCTTTAAAAAACATTTGTATCAACTTCAGTTGGCAGAAACCTCCCTCCCAAATACCTCTGTGCATGTGTGCAGGAGAAKGGGGGCTAGAAGTCAGCCCCCCAATACTCCACATCTTTCTCCTTTACTTTCATTTGAATTAAACCACCCACTGAAACAGGAGTCATTCATCTCCTAGCACTAAGTAAAATAGCTTATCAGAAGGCAAAAAAACCACCCTTTTCAGAGTAGAAACCTCCAGTCTTTGGAAGGTGTTCTTATGATGTTGGGAGATCATGAGAGAACCTAGCTTCCAAAGGCAGCCTATACCTTTCTCAGTGTAATTGCTCCTGAAAGCTGTCTTGAAATAAAAATGACATTATAAAAACAGTTTGCATTCTCTGATTYAGTGGAAAAGAAGATTCAACAAAAATTTAAATTCCAAGCACATTTTTATATAATTTTGACCTATGCAAACTATAAAATAGAACGGATGTAGCTGGTAGAGATGGACAGGATTTTTTGCAGAAGCAGGAAGCCATCTGCTTAGGCCATCCAGCATAGGTACAGAGATGTGAAAATATATATACTTWACAATATAATTTTACATACAGATATCTATGTGAATGATTGGTTACAAAGGATATAATTATACCAGTACTATGGGGGACTCATGCATTTTGTAATGAGCTATGTAGGAGCATAGTACACAGAGATTTTCTAATTAGATCATTAAATATGTTTTGACACGTACCCATTTCCATGGCTGACCAGAGAGTAGTGCATCTACAAATCGAGTGAAGGACAGATACACTTTTGTATTTCCTATCCACTAAGGCCTGTGAAATTAAAAGAAATAATATAAAATGCAAAGGACAAAGCAGTGCAGATTAATAGTCTTCAAGGGAGAAACACACTACTGGCCACACAGCTTGGCGTACATATGCTTTTTCATTTCTAACTTCTGTAAGTCTTTGGAAGAATAGAGATGAAGATTGCATAATTGCATTATGTCATGGTTTTACACATAGCATCTGGCAATGATTCTGTATCCAWAGAAAGAAATTCAGATATGACAGCAACATTGAATAAGATTCTCATCATCATTAATTTGGATTTTCATTGCTGTAATTTTCAGTACTAATATACAGTCATTCTGATATCAGCTGATTCAGGATGTAAATAACTAGATTCAATAGATTTGGATGATTTCATACATCTTTAAAATTAAAAGAGGAAGCTGTAGTTTTGCTGAACTATTTTGAAAAAGTAATCTTAGAACAATCARGAAATGTTGTTTGTAAATAAAACTAGTTTTGATACTCTTTCCAAAGTGAATAGGCACTTTCACGCCTGCTGAGTAACCTCATGTTTTAAGTTACTGACTTCTTTACTAAAAGTCAAGAATAAACTTTCTTTTATGGCTTCGCAGYATTACAGAACTCAATTTTTGAGCCAGTCAGCCTTTCCTGTAGGTATGACTGCTTCTATCAGCAGACATGAGTAGCAGTTATACRTATTAGCCTCTACAGCCATCACAGTCTATCTCACCACCCCAATGAAACAAATTTCTTAGCTGCCTTGCGAATCAGGGCTCATCAAAAGTGCTATAAAATTACAGTGTGTATTAGAATAAGGCATTCAGAGCAACAAAGGGTGGCTGTTTCTGCTTAAACCTTAAAGCACATTGGAAGTGTTCAATGCCACTGCCAGGCTGGACAAACAAATGCTGTAATCTAGTAGCTCTAGATGGGTCAGGGAACAGGTCAGAGTATGTATGAAGGAAGTTTCATTCCCTTTCAGCCTCTCTTTCTGAACTTTTTCACAAATTCTTCTGACTTAAAATCACCTTTGCTATCATTTTTATCACAGATATCTAGAGAGCATGACAGTAAGCAGAGGTTTGAAAAGCCAGGGATAACCAAACCTGTAAATGTCATTCCTCCTGCAAGGACAGCAGAAGCTTGTCTCTACCTGGCTTAGACAAGGAGCAAAACATCATTCCACACACATCAGATACTCATCTACTCACAAATTAAATGTGCTTGGGGAAGTTGAACATAACTGCAAGTATTTAGACTAGCTGGTATGGACTAACACATGCCCACACTGCTTATCTCACTCTTCCTCTATAAAAGAATGACTGACTGTAAAGTGCCATTGGGAAAGGTCCCTGGCCCGTGCTGGCTCTGACACCAAGCTCTGCCAGGGTCTGGGAGAGCTCCAGCTGGCAGGGAGCAGGATCGTGCTAGGGAGCCAACAAACAGCTAAACTGCACGATTGACCAAATTCCAGGGCTGAGGCTGTCTCCTGGCACTGTTGAATCTGCTAACATTGACAAAGTTATTATTACCCTCATCCTTCCCCTCCCATTTCAATCCACTCAGTCCATTAAATATGTCAGAATCCCTTCTGGATAGTCTATTAGAGAGCTATGGATACATTCAGACTGGGCATGGACAAGCTGAGCTTCTCCAGTGGGCTCTATAGGAGTAAGAGTAGCTTCAGACCTCTCCTCTGACTGTGCTTTTCTTGGCTTGTGTGAATTTTCACAAACGTGAGGATTTCTGCATCACTCTTGACCTAACAGAAAGCTTATTCTCTGATTCTTCTCCTTCATCTTCTCTGAATTTTAATCCCAATGAACTAATACAATTACATCTGATGTTTTGAATGTAAATGTATATTTGAATTTGAATAGCTGACACAGCTATTGTGTCCCTGGGAAGACAGAATTTTCTCAAATAGGGACACCAACCTGCTCAAAGCCAGCTCAGTGCCTGGATGGAACTGCAATAAGTGGATAGACATGTCCTTTATCCTTTCAGTACTGCTGTTACCTTCCCAGCTTGACTGTCTCATCTGTCCACATTGCAAACTCCTCCAAGCAAGCGCTATCTCTTACTCTGTGTCCAGTACCTAGCAAAGCCCTTACTACAACAGTTATGATAAAGTCTGAGGAGCACGTGTCCCCTTCTGAAGGTAATCCACCTGAAGGCTTGTACAAGAAGCAAGTGGGGGGAGATTCTCAGAAGTTTGTATGAATGTGCCTGAAAGGATGTTGGTACTAGCCAGACCTGTCTGTCTGAACACAAAGACTTTTGGGGAATTTATTTCCTCTGTTTTGAGAAAACAATAACTTTCCTGGGGACTGGATAAGGGCATTCTTGGYGACAGTCTGGATCGGAGATTTTAAGATATACATCGCGCTTAATTCTGTGTTCACAAGACCTGTTGTATCATATAACTATCTGCTTATTTCTAGCACAGACGAGCCAGTTACTATATAATTTACATGACAATATATGTTCAACGTTATTTTGTATTATAGCAATTTAGGTCACAATCCCTCCAATGGCCATAGTAGTCCTACTGTCAGCATGAGTAAAAGCTAGATCAGATCCAGAAGAAATGGCAGAGCCGTTGTTCATCTGGCCATTACCTCTGCTGAGAGAAATTTTCATGATGACTTCTTCAGTTCATTTCCTGTAGACAGCTGACTAAATGACAAGTACTCAGACCAAATGGAAAAGATCCTGATTCTATTTACTGGCATGATTCTAAGGTGAATAGATTGCATTTAAATTGAAGTAACTGAGAACAGAATCCAGCCAACTGTGTTGAGCCCAAGGCCCGTAACATTTTATTCCTTTCAGATCATAAGTTACGTTATTTCTCATTACATTACAAAACCCCCTCAGTCTATATTCTTCTTGTACTCACATCTGTCTTTCAATTGACAATGTCAGTATCATGGCAAGTCCATTACCAGAATATATGCTACTAAGTACTCTATTTAAGAGAAGTTTATTCTTGATGGATTCATACACTTTCAGGCTTGATGTTATTTCCATTTTGCAAACTGGAACGGTGCCAAATAGGCTTGTACAATAAAAATAACAGCAATGAAATGAAGGGTTTTTGACTTTGACAGCTAGAGAAAGAAAGGAAGGTAGCAATCAAGAGTTCAGTTAGACTTTGTAACATCCTCTGAAAGGACTGAATGAAGAATATTTTTGTGCTGGCGCAGAGGAGGTTGTTGCAATACACCTGGACCATATTCTTTCTGCCTTTCTTTTATTTTGTAAACCAAGGAGAGTCCACCATCCACAGCTGTGCTTTCTATATTTACACTGGCATCAATAAGAAGATCAGCTTCCATTTATGCAGATTTACCACAGTTTTGTGACAGTAAAACCTTTGGCCATCATCAGAAATCTAGTCTGCACATTATTTTGTATTCTGCTCTCATAGAACTGATGGGCTCAGCTTTTTCCACAGGTTTATCGGCTCTGTACTCGCTAGCAATTTGGTCTTTTATTCAGACCACTGACAGGATCAGCCAAGCCCACACTCTTCCCTCTCACAGGCTCCTGAGGAAGCAGATTGCTCCTGAGGATATGAAAAATGCAAAGAGAAAATACACAAAACACCTGAAAGGCCTTGARCCCCTTTTGTTCTGTAGAGACACTCATTAAATATATAAAAAAAGAAAAAATACAAAAAAATATAAAATCATTAAATATAAACCAATTAAAAGACTTCAAGCAAATCACCTCAATCACAGCTTGCTGTCAGCCCTACCTCTCTTTCAGATGGCTTCACTCAGATGAGAAGGACTCGTCTTCATTTGTACCTCTTCTACATGCCAATGACCAAACAACCGAGTTCTCCTTATCCTGGACCATCACCTGGCTGTTCCCCTGCAGGCCAAAAAAAACAGGTCTCTCTAGCTGCAGACTTAGTACCAGGTATCTTGCTCAAGTGTTTTTTGAGATACAGTGGCAAGGAGCACGCCGGGTGGGAGTGATCCGCAATTCATCAGGCCCAGCAGGGCTCAGCCATCCAGCTGTTCAAGACCGTGGACTGAATTGCGCCTGATTGTGTCTCGGGTTTCCCATTTGTGATCTACAATGCATCCTCTAGGCCTATAGCCTGGCCACTCGTATGTATTTCAGCTCCTAATGATCCATACCTTTCTCTCCGCCAACAGCTTCACCACATTTCCCCTGCTATTGAGTTTGTCTGACTTTTGATTACACATAGCTGTAATGTTAATGTCACTTCAGAATAACCTCAGATTATGCCCCAGAGATATTCCCTCTTCCAAGTATGATATTACATAGAAACATCAGGTCTGAGTTAGACCAAATGTCTGTCTATCTGGCACTGGCAGGCACTCAGCCTTCTACAATCTCTGAGAGATTATTTGAGACCTCTAAACCCCTAAACTAAGTGCCTGGTGCTATTCCTGATGCGTGTGTGTACTCTGCATGTCATCCAGCTGTTGCACCAGGAAGGCACGGGTCTCCTACAGGTCCTGTGTCACACTGGCCAACTTTATGCTGATATGTCGTATACTTTAGAATATCTATTTTTGGCAATAAGTCCCGACTGTCATGTTTTTGTGTTCAATAGGATCTGATAAATTTCTGGTCCACAAGCTTGCCCAGTTTCCCTTTGGATGACACAAAGTTCTCTCTCCCTCTAAAATTGCATGTCAAGCATTTTCACAAGTTATATCAAGAAACAGCTGATTTTATTAGTTATGAATGTGCCATCTGTGAGTTTCAGTTGTAGCCAAACAGAGGCCTGTTGCACCCATGAAGTAGTGTAACTGCACACTAAACAAGATAAAATCAATGCTTGCTTGCCTTAAACCCAGATGTAAGCACAGTAAAAAAGCATAACCAAAACAGTGTAAAAGCATTTTGTAACATTGTAGCACCACAAATAGTATTTCATAACCCAGATAACTTTAAATATATAAATAATAGCCATAACTGCAAAGAGTAAAGGATGACTCGTAATATAGCTGGACAAATGGGGTGCAGAAAAGCATGTGCAAGCAGTAAAATCTGCAAGATAAGATCTGAGGGTGTAARGCAGGCAGAAAGGGTGTCAGATGGAAACAGAGGGAGCTGCAGAATAAGTGAAACCAGAACAAATCCTGATTCTAAAAATCAGATATCAAGAACACATGAAACAACCTTATTTCTCCTTCAGGAATAGGGCAGAGGAGCATAAAACTTCAACGATGGATGAGAGGGGAGAAAATTGAGGAAGAAAGAAGATAGCCCATTTCTATTCTTACTTCCTAGGTTGAAGATCGTTCTGGACTGGCCACCTTGACCTTGGCAACTTAGGATCATCAAGCACCATAGTCTTCCATGCTAACACAGTGTCAGTTCTGTATGTATCCTCCCAGCTAGTTTAGGATGAGTTTTTTAAGGACAATTTGGTCTGTACATTTGGTAATAATGATGACGATTAAGAACTAACCCTTGGATAGGTGTCTTCAAGTGTGAAAATAGCCTGATCTGTCAGTCAGTCTTTTAAACACTCCTGTCACAACTCTCTCTGATTCCCTGATTGATATATAGATTTACATATATGCAGTCAAAACACACTCAATGAATCCTAATTCTTGTACTGGAAGAGATGATGGAGACTCAATTCTTCCCCTCCTCTCAATGTTATTTATGCTTTTTCAGACCTCAGCCATTTCTAACCCTTTTCTAGGTTGCTCAAAGAGTCCTTACTCACTTATTTGTTCAAAATATGGAAACTGGTCCTGGTTATCTTTATATATCCTGTGAGCTATCACTAAACATTTTTCAGTTCTGCTGTAGCCTTGTAAAATGGAGGAAGTGGAAATGCAAGGAGTTCAGCTCACCATGAGCTAAATGGAAGCATAATAACATTCGCTGTTTTACTTTCTATTCTTTCCTTACTGATTCCTAACAGTCTATTTGCTTTTTGCCTGCTTTTGATATTTCTTGTGGTTATGGCAGAACAGGCCTTCCTGTCTGGTATCCTGAGGTGTTAGTTAACTGCTGCTATTTAATAGGGGATATATATCACATTGCATAGACTTTTCCAATTTACAGATGAAGTTAAGATTTTATTTAATCAATATAGGATCAAGGCTTTCAACTGTAAGCAGTTTATAACAGGAACTTTCCCTAACTAAATCACTTGCTCAGTTATACTCTTTGAACTAAAATATACAGTGAGAAAAAGTGGAGATGTGCAGAAAAGAACATAATTTTTTAGCATTCATATATAGCACTGCAGAGAAAAGAGGGATATGAGTGTGTGCGTCAGGGGTTTAATAAAAATCTGCCTGCACACAGGGATACTGACAGTGCTATATCCCCTTACAATGGAAAAGTAATTCATGTGACAGAGAATGAGATGGATGTTTCTGTTCATTTTCTCTGCTGTTTTTTAATACCCACATTCTTTTGGAATATCTTTGCTTGTGTTTTTGAATTCTGCTCCTCCATAGACTTCACAGGACTTGATATACTTCTGCTGTTGCTTATTCTCCCTGTTGCTTTGCTGCGTATAGTAGTACTGTTGCTACTTCAGTTGAATTCTGTTAATTCTGTTAAATTCCAATTTATTTTTATTAATGAAAAATGTGTGAAAAGCAAAAGGAGGAATACAGACTGCAACTGAATCAGTAGAATAGTTTATCTTCTGTTAATCACATGATTATTAAGAGATTATAGGAGATTGTTGCCCTTGATAGCAGGGACTATATTCAGTTACTCTGGGTTCCTTTTTATTCCTGTGTGATTGTAAGATTACAGCTTCAGAAAGTAACTACTTAGAATGAGATTTTTTTCTACATTTATACTTTCATGGAACCAGGCACTTCAAGCTTATTTTCATGCTAGATATTGTGAAGGGGTATTTAGCAATATTAATAAGAAGGTATATATAGACCTGTCATGATTGTAATCAAACAGGCTGATGAACGCCAAGATTTTAAGGACTGACTGACAGAAATATAAGCATTTGTGCTAGAAGAAGACCGTTGAAATTGAGTTTAAACAGCCTGTTTCTTCTTGAGCCTGAACTGCTATTATTCAGGCTGCACAAGGAAGAAGATATCCACCCCCTACTGCAGAAATACATCAACTAGAACCTTATTGGCATAATTTAGAGTTTCAATTCTACATGACACTTTAGGAAGATTTAGATAAACAGTCACATAGAAAATTACCTATAATTTTAATATGTCTGTAAGATCTTCCACACTTCTCATTACCAGAGGTGAAAATCTGATTATCCGCACTGCTCTGAGTGGTACAGTCTATTTGTCATGGTGCCTTCTCAGCCAGACAGCCACTGACATTCCCATTATCATTTTCCYATAACGGACAAGAGTAAGTCATTCACTGCATTTTTCACCTCAGTTGATTTCACTGACTGTGGACCCAGGATTTYCAACTTATCCAGCTTATGCAACTTCCCAAAATTCTTCAAATAATGTCTGAKAAAGAGAGTCCTATACAAAAAGACATTTATCTCTGGAAGAGGTATTTCTAATTGAAACTACAAAAGGATTTCACGCAGACAGTGCTTGTGTATTCTCCTAGCAGTACCTCTCCATTCACACCAAGCAGGCTTTGGTTCATTGCAGATACAGCATGAAGAGTGTTAGTTACTTAGGGCAAAAATACATCGGTTTACTAAGTTTTACCACTATAGAAGCTGTGCAAAATATTAAATTGGTCTTTCTATACTGCARCACTGAATTTCCTTTGCATAACTTCAGGCATAAACAACTCTTTCTTCTACAACTAAGTATAAGTCCCCTTATTTTATTGGAAACGGGCATTTTTTTTCACCCATRTATCTACTTCATCACTCACCAGTCTTTCTAGTTACAAGCACATTGTCTTTGCTCTTGTTTCTAAGGGCACAGAGCAGCTCTGTGCTGCTAGCTGGCAAACTAACCTGTTGGCAACGTGCATATTTACCTATATTCAGCAAGATCGGTGTGTAGCACACCCAGATTTCTGTATGTTCTGCTCAGGCCTATGCAGACAGAGCAGAGATTTCAGCCATTACTTCAGAGTTTGATTATTTTCCTTTTGTTTTGTTTTGTTTTGTTTTGTTTTGGGGGGGAGGGCATTTTGAAGAAGGCACTTTGCCTTTCCTTCATGTGAGAGCAGTGGGAATGCATGGAGCTCTGCCAGGGGACAGCTGAGAGCTCACATGTCAGCAGACCAACATAGGTGATGTTTTGGTGGGTGTCTGCTACAGAACACTTGATCAGGAGAAAGAAATARATGAAGCCTTCTACAGACAGCTAGAAGTAGCCTTACATTTGCAGGCCTTGGTCCTTATGCAGGACTTCGCGCCAATATCTGATGGAGAGACAAGGCAGTAGGCCACAAACAACTTAGAAGGTTTCTGGAGTGCATTAATRAYAACTTCCTGATACAAGTGACTGAGAAGCCGATGAAAGGAGGTGTTCTACCGGACCTCGCACGAACAAACRAGGAAAGACTGGCTCAGAATGTGAAGCCTTGGCTGTAGTGGTCAAGAGATGGTGGAGTTCAGGATCCTAAGAGGAAGGAACAAGGCACATAGCAGGATTGCAACCCTGGACTTCAGGAGAGTATACTTTGGCCTATTCGGGCATCTTTTTGGAAGAATCCCGTGGGAGAATATCCTGGACAGAAGAAGGGTCTAGGATAGCCAGTTGATTTTAAAGAATCACCTTCTCCAACCTCAAGAATGGTCCACATCCAAGGACAGAAACTCAAGAAAAGTCAGCAGGAGGCCTGCATGGATAAACAAGGAGCTCCAGATAAAAGTCAAAGATAGAAAGAAAGCATACAAGTGATAGAAGCAGGGACAGGTGACCAGGGAATAAAGAGAGTGTCCAAGTAGTCCAAGTGTTACAAGAATGGGTTAGGAAAGCCATCTGAAGCTGAGTCTGACAAACCTTCCACAACAAAAGACTTGCTCAGTGGATGAAGGGACAGCATKGGATATTCTTCATACTGACTTCAGAAAAGCTTTCAACACTCCCTCCCATAACACCCTCATTCAAAAACTATGAAATATAGAGCTAGATAAGTGGACACTGAGGTAGACTGAAAGCTGGCTGAACTGCCAGGTTCAGAGGGTTGTGACAAGAAGTCTAGCTGGAAGCTAGTCATTAATGGTGTATCCCGGGGGTTGTTACTGGGGGCACTACTGTTTAGCATCTTCGTTAATGACCTGRACGATGGGACAGGCTGCACCTTCAGCAGSTTTGAAGATGAGACGAAACTGAGAAGTGGCTAATACATCACATGATGCCCTGCCTCTCAGAAGGGCCTCAACAAGCTGGAGAAATGGGCAGAGAAGAATCTCATTAAGTTCAACAAAGGGTAAGCCRTGCACCTGGGAAGGAATAACCCCAGGCACCAGTACAAGCTCAGGGCTGACTGGTAAGCAGCTTTGCAGAGAAAGATCTGGGAGTCCTGGTAGACAAGTTAACCATGAGCCACCAATGTGCTCTTGTAGCCAAGAATGTCAATGGTCTCCTGGGGTACATTAGGAAGAGTGTCGCCAGCAGGTCGAGGGAGGTGATCCTGCCCCTCTACTCAGCTCTGGAGAGGCTGCATCTGGAGTACTGTGTCCAGTGCTAGGCTCCCCAATAAAAGACATGGAGCTACTGGAGAGAGTCCAACAGAGGACTGTTAGGATGATTAGGGGACTGGRCCATATGAGGAAGGACTGGGGGAACTGGGCCTGTTTAGCCAGGAGAAGAGAAGATTGAGGGGGGATTTTGTCAATGTGTGTAAGTATTTGAAGGAAGAGTGTAGCAGATGAGGCTGGACTCTTTTCAGTAGTGCCCAACAATAGGACAAATGTCAGTGGGCATGAACTTAAATATAAGAAATGCCATCTGAACATGAGYGAAAACTTCTTTACTGTGAGAGTGACAGAGCACTGGAACAGGTTGCCCAGAGAGGTTGTGGAGTCTCCTTCTCTGGAGATATTCAAAACCCACCTGGACATAATCGTGTGCAACATGTTCAAGGCAACCCTGCCTGAGCAGGGGGGTTGGACTAGGCAATCTCCAGAGGTCCCTTTCAACCTCAACTATTTGATGATTCTATGAAATGACCTGCAAGCGATGTCCCTGAAACAATTACTATAAGCTGGAGTACATGCTAGAGAAGGAGTTTCATGTTTCTGTCCTCTGCCAGACAGAGGAAATATCCATGAATACACTTGTTATCTGTATGGATGAGTTGAATGAAAGGAGAACCACAAAATTACACTGTTGCTGCTTACTGCACGCTTACCTTGTTGTCATATCTTGCATCTCAGATAACTAATACCCTGCAGGGACATGAGCTTTTTTAGGCAATTTAGGAATTGCCTCTGACTGAAAGCAGTGGGAAGCAAGAGGYTGCCTACTCTTACATACCTGATCATCTCCATATAATATAGAGGAAGTGGAGACACTTCAGATGACATAGTAAACACTGAAAATGTCTTAGCCTCCTTGTGTGTTTAGCTTGTCTGCAACTTTATATTAACACCTATGCAACCRTCCTGAAGCAGAAAGAGGTCATTACAGTGATCTCTTTGTTGGAAAAAAGAAGAACAGTACTTTTTAAAAAAAAATCAAAAGTGATAACAGTCCAGTACTGCACATGTGTATAACACAGTGTTAATCAAATGTCTAAACAGCAACTCATCAAACCCAAGATAATCTCAGAAAAAAAGAAAAGGTATGGTACAGTCAACATCTACCCAAGGTCTATGCAAACAAAGTCACATCTCCTAATCCTCCTCACAATTAATTTTTACATATTAACAAGGGAAAAGAAGTTGGAATTATATACCAGCATGATCTGGTGTTACCTTAGGGAAGGTAGGTTATAGTTGTGTTATAAATCTATCATCACTTTAGTGAGACCCCAGTTTTGTGGTCATATGTATACAGATAGATCACATGAAATCCTAGAGACCCTCTCTGACTACAACAGTATGTCCTCAGATTTCTTGTTGACATCGGAGTTCATATAAGCACCATCCACTGGTTTAAAATCTGTTTCCATAGCTTTAGTTTTGTCTCAGGCACTCTGTAAAAGAGTGGTTTGATAATTGCCATGAAATGCCACGACACCTCTGCAAGCTCTGAGGATTTTGAGAACAGTTTTCTCTCTTGCTTTTTGCTGTTGCTTGGTGCAGGTAAAGCAAGAGGGGCTCTTTCATCACCTGTTTCCCATTTAGGCAAACAGCATTTCACGGAGCATAAAGCAGACACAGAGTTATTATTGAATGATGGAAAATTATTCCTCTGCTGTTTACATGTATTCTGTGTTTGTCTGAGTATCTTAAAACTCCTTATAAAAACAAGACAAAAAGTTTTACTTACCAGTCTTCAAATTAAATGCATGCACAGCTAGAATTAGAGGAAAATTATTCATACCGTCAGTTTTTAACAGAGATTAATTGATCTTTAAGTACCGTGAACTAATCAAGTTTTCAAGGAACTGTATGGTATTAATTAGACAGGGAAGCTCTCAATGGTTGCTAAGAAACAAGTGTATATTTGTAATCACTTTTTTACCTCCTGGCAGTCATGCTTTGTCAGAGCAACAAGAATGTTTCCTTAGGAACAAATCCTTGTAATTTTGAATTAGCAGACCAAGAATTTAAAACCTAATTGCTGATTAGTAGAAGGAGATAAGACAAGGTCTCTCTGCTAATGTAAAGGTAGGGAATCACAAGCTACCTCTGCATTAAAACACTCAACAGGACAGGGAACAKGTTAGAGAATGTTAAATTATTATGGCCCTTATGGTAGTTTAAGCCACCTAACATCCTCCCAAGAAATCCCAGGCATGGCGCAGGGGATACTACGACAAGGCACCATTTCCAGGGGGTAATTCAGACACAGCCTTACTCTTTTGGGGAATACACAGCACAAGCTGTGTCACCCCAGTTGGCTTCAGGACTAGTGAACAGTCCCTGCTGTGCTTTATTTACAGGTATGGGTAAAAAATCTGAAAAATCAACCAGTCGGCCAACAAGCAAAAACAAAGCACCTTTGGAAAAATGGACACTTTAACACTTTTTAATTTTTTCCTCAAGATCAACTTTTTTTTTTTTTTTTTTTTTTTTTTTTTTTTATAATTTTTTTATTTTTTTTTTTTTTTTTTTTTTTTTTTTTTTTTAATACAAGTCTGACAAGGTTTGTGGTATGCCATTGCATTGTATTTCCTTATTCTAAATACTCCCCAGTCCTTTGCTATATGTGCGATGGAAAACAATCTGTTAAAATTCTGTGTAGAGTTTTGTTTATATGTGAATTATTTCCTTTATTGCCACGTGGCTACTTTCCATGAGTGAAGTCAGGCATGTACTGAAGCATTTATGGAAGGACTTAATAGACTACACAGGAATATGGAGAAATCAACCATATCCAGAGCACTTCCAAAACATGCAGAATAATAAAAAAGGAAAACCCTAGAGAAATTAATTCTTTTTTTTTCTAATTTCCCTGAGAAGGCTGACTTAAAACAACAGAGCAAGAGCTTTAAATAAAAACATTACATTTAAATTAACATTCCTTTTAGAACAGTATCTTCACATTAAGACTGACATTCAAGTTTATGAAAGACATTTTTACAAGGTTCTGTAGATTGTTTTTGGACCAAAGGCAAAAAATCCAAAGCTTGCAACTGAGACAAAAAAATGGACAGATGACAAATTATAGAGAAAGAAAATGAGACAGAACTACCTGGAAAGCAAGGAAGAAATGTATGTTTCAAAGTGATGTAAAAGGACATCTAGGATCAAAGAACATTGCACTTACAGACCTTAAGTCTCTGTCTTAGGAAAAACATCCTGAAATGGAGCTGTGAGCATGGTGGGTGATCAACCAAAGGTAAACTCCCRGAAAAGTTTGTCACCAAAGGGCTGATCTTTGGCTAGATAAAYCTGTCAGTTTGGGTATATGCTCTTATATATGACTTTGAAGCAGGTTTGACTGGTACTGGGACACAGTGTCCACTTCTGAATCCAAGAGGGTGCTTTATGTTGGAAAGGGCTTAAAGAAACACAGGCATGATGACAGGATTTGATGGCAGGGAGCAATTCAGGAGTTCAGTCCGGTGAGTTTAATGCTATAAAGGTGGAGAAATTAGTCCATTAATCATGGTCTCTGAAAGCTTGGATGTCTAAATTACTGGAATCTCTAAAGCTGATTGAAAGAGACTTTATTGTTTGCTGATTGCATTTGTGTATACCATATTTACATGACGGATTTATTTTTGTCTCAATGTACAGCTTATTTTCAGGACTGAAAGAGAGGCTTTGCTTTCCTCTGAAGCAACAGAACGAGGAAGAAAGCTGGTTGCACTGAGTCGGGTCACAGCTAGGGACAGAGGTTGTGTCTCATCAGAAAGCTTTGATTCAGGGCTAAACTCTTTGCCAGATCTGCCAGGATTTAATTATTATTTGAATGAGACAGGTTGTTTTCCTAGGAACAGATCTTCTTTTATATCACTAGATCTAGTTCATTTCCAAAGCTCTGTCTATTGATTTTCCATAAATCCTTTATCACTGCAGGAACATCACTGAAGATCTCAATCTTCCTTGCTGTCTTCCTCTGGTCATGGACTCTGGCTGAAGAATATTTCATGGGCTCAGCCTGAGGGTCCTCCATCTATTAAATGGCTTGCAGTGAATACAAAGAACTCAACCTGCTGATGCAGGAATCCTTTCCCATCCTGCAGTTTATTTTTCTTGAGTACTTATGGAGACAAGAAGTTGACTTTTCAATATAACAAAAATATAAGTTTTGGTTTTAAAAGGAGAAGTAATTATTTTGGGTTAGAATGAGGGTGAATTTTTTTAATATGAAAACTTGTAACTTATTAGAACAGCTTACCCAGGGACTGTTAGAGATACCCTGTAATTGTCCACTTTTATGTATTTCTTTTTTAAAAACTGCAAGAGGAGAAAACTTAGGACAGCTGTATTGGCTTCATACTGTAAGCCAAACTATGTGATGACAGCTACCCATTCTGAGYTTATAACACTTGGCATTTTTTACCTTACAAAATTGCAGACAGAGCAAGCCCTGTCCAGGCCTAGGGATAGGTATAAAACATCTGCTCTTTTTTGCATTCTCTTACCTCCTTCAATACATTCTTATATAATCAGGCCATTTCAAGGTGTAAGCAAAATGGACATCTTCTGGGGAGCTAGACTGTCAAAGGCAGCAAAACTGCCTCACTACCCACATGGACCACGGCCTGCATTAAAATTTATCTAAATTGCTCTGTTTCCTATGTATTTTCACTTGTATGGGGATAAATATTAGTGAATTTTTCTTTAACAGAATTTCTGAAGAATTGTTTTTTTTGTGGTCACGTAATAGCTAAGTTGAATATTAAGCACCTTCTATTATTACCTCGGACTATTACTCCTCTTTGTTCATTAAAGACTTGGAAAAAGGTCTCTACTGTTTAATTAGGACTCTTTTATTAAAGCCGCACAGATACAATAGACATGGTATTAAACTGAGCAGTGAGAATTGCCATTACCTGTTACTTTTTAAGATCACTGTAATTAACTAATATTTAAATGTAAAAAAATCTTAAAAGAAGTATATTGCTAATTTTGTAGAAAAGCAGATTTTCCTTACTACCCTAGCTTACATTTTCTCTTTTAAAAAGGAAACTTTTATCAGAGTCAGAGTCATTATCTCACTACACTTTGGGAAGAATGTCCTGTTGACCAGATAAAGAAAAGGTAAGCCAAACAAAATAAAAATGTTTATTGAGGGAACAGCTAATACCCTGGTGTAATTAAAATTAGACATTTCATTTACTTTTTAACTGCCAAAAGCTCTCTCAGAATCTCATGCCACCAGGATCAAACAGACCTTTGTCCTTTAAGTAAGTCTTTCACTTTCCATTTAACTCCAAACCTTCTCCAGTCATTTCCAAGTATCCTCCAGGCTTCTCACTCCTTCCAATCCATATCTCATTGGCAATCCCCAAAGAATAACCTTGGACAACAGTCTTAGATGTTAGAGTCTCTTCTTTTTCCTATTTCCCACAGCCGCAGCGTCTTCTGACCTAGCTGCGCTTTCTCCCCTCTCCTCTCCTCAGTGAGAAGTCTCTCTTGAGCCACAAAATAACTTCACTTTGTCTGTCTCTCTGCAGCCTGAAGTAGAAGGTAATCCAATAACAAAATTATCGAGCAATGAAAGAACCCAGTCATTTTTTAGTGTGCTGATTTTTGAAAAAACATGTTAAAATTACAGATAGGTGCATCATCACTTAAGCAGGACTACTTTCCTGGGCAATAATTACACCTCTTGTTCCAGCACTCGGGCTCTGTCAGTGGTTTTTGAGCAGGGTTCTGCTTAAAATTAGCCATTACCTATTGTTGTTATTATCTATAGAACGCCTTAAAATAGTTCCTGGAAACCCCACGCACATCTAACTGCAGCAATAGTGCGGATGTGTAATAAAAATAACAATTCCTGCCTCCCAGAGTATACCTTTTATAGGTCACAGCAAGAAGAAAAAGTGGGAATGTGGCATAGGAAGATAAAGTGCAGGAAAACAAAAGGATTTAGCAGAAATTAGAGWCATTAAGGATGCAAAGTGGAGAAGCAAATGCTCATGAAACTGGGGGATATTTAGCAGTTCCATCTAACTGTGATACAAAACTGATTGTTCTTCCTTTCCCAAGAACAGTCATTTCTTTGCTATTTCTTTTATCCTCCGTAAGCACCACAGCTGGGCACATTCAGCTACATGAGCCCTCGGTCCAGCCGGTGTGACCGGTCCCACCCGCAGCCTGTGCACAGCCAATGATGCCCTGGGGATTCGCCGGCGCAGAAATTGTGTGTCCTTACACAGCCACGAGCACAAGTGTCCATATGTCTCATACCCTCATGCAGGAAAGCAAAGAGCAAGTGTGCAGCTCCTCCCTGCTGCACACTTCTGTTCTGTTCTCTAGCACAGATCTCTATCACACCTCTCTCACATCTTGAGCGGCTACAGAGGTGCTGTTGCTTTCCATGTTTTTTTGCCACGGAAACCCTAACAGTCCAAGGTAGTCCCTGAATGCAGCATAATGGAGTCACACAGATCTGTGCTTTGGAAAGGAGCTTTCAGCCCCTGATAACGGTGACCCTTAGGGAGTCTCTAGATGCACAGAGGACATCCGTAACTGCTCACATGAGAGTTGTTCTCCAGGGTGCCCCTATTCTGGTGACACATGATTAGTTATTGTCATTGAAAACCTGTAATGAGAAGTTATGCCATACCTGCCATGACAGCCACAACACAGTGAATCCACTACTTCTTTGCTCAGCGTACRAGTCCAAGGTATTTCTAGGTCATCATCCTCACTACTTCATGAACAAGATGTTTCATGAGGGTCCCTCTCGCCTCTCCTACCCCCTGTTTTCTGAAAGTCTATTCAAAAGCAGTTTTGAAGTAATTGTTTTATCAAACAATCAAACCTAAAGACAGTCTTTCCCAAAGGGACAGTGACATCCGCCTGGATGCAACCCTGCATAACATGCTCTGAGTGACCCTGCTGAGCAGGGAGATTGGACTAGATGATCTCCAGAGGYCCCTTCCAACCTTACTGATTCTATGATTCCATGACTAGCTCTTACTAATGTCAGATTGCCTTAGGCCTTGCAAAAAGGTTACTGCAAATCATGCACTAATGCTGGTGTTCAACCTGCTAATTTTATAGGTGTCATCTTCAAAATTTTTCCCCCAAATGGCCACTAAATTAATATTATAGATATCTTAAAGGCAGAAGTCTACCGAAATAACAGTAAAACAGAAGGAGAAATAACATCCTGGTTTTTGTTGYATTTTACCACAAAAATTCGGGCTTTGCTCAGCTCACAGTCTACATTAACACAGAGTTCTGTCTTTTTTCTAGTACTCACTAAATGTGCAGATACAAATGTTAGTAATTAACTTGAAAATCAGGAGAGAACACAGATATAATATGCAAGACTTGAAAAAATACTTATCTTCTTCTGCCCAACTCACCCTTTTCCATTTGGTTATCCATCCAATAGCAAATTCAGCAGAGGATAAGTTAGATATATGGATGAGGTAGATAGATAAGATAGATATTAATGCATATATAAGCCATTACAAAACACYTCTGTAAAATACTGTGAATATCAAAATCAGCCAGTTGCATCTTTGAAACCTGCACCAAATTATCAACTAACTTCTGATAACAATAGAAGATTTCCTAGCTAGAATTTTACTATTTAAGCAGTGAGTGAGCAAGGAAGCCATTTACTAACAATTAATGAACATAAGTCTTGCCCAGACAAATAGTATTCATCAGAGAATCCTTTATTTAGAGGGATCATTGGTTATAAGAAAAATCCGGAAAGTGCTTTTGAAGTTAAACTAGTACAAAAGTGCAAGATGCCATAGGGATAACAGTCCACTTATATGGGCTTTTATCCTAGAAAYTAGTAATTGATCCATCAAATATAGAATTCACTCTCAGCCATTCATCAAGTTTCTAATTACATTTTTACATAATCTCATGTGTAATTCAGCTTTCCAGCCAACATGAACTGKACTTCAAAAGCCAGAATCAGATTTCATGTTAGTTGAAGAACACATCAAGGTAGATTTCTTACTCACACTGAGCAGCATTTTAGTCTCCAAATGGTGCAGTGGGGATCTTATCTGCAATAAGATAGTTGTGAAATAAGAGATCATAAGTAATGTGACATTTCACAAAGCAACACCTGGAAGTCAGGTATTGAAGTCAGAAGTCAGGTGTCTAGTTTCAAGAGCTGGAGGTCATACAGCCATATTAGACATCTTGCACATGTCACTCCAGTCTTCAAAAATGGCAAGAAGGAGGACCCAGGCAACTCTAGGCCAGTCAGCCTCACCTCCATCCCTGCAAAGGTGATGGAACAGCTCATTCTGGATGTCATCTCCAGGCATATGGAGGAAAAGAAGGTGATCAGGAGTAGCCAGCAGGGAYTCACCAAGGGGAAATCCTGCTTAACCAATCTGATAGCCTTCTMKGATGGAATGACTGGCTGGGTAGATGAGGGGAAAGCAGTGGATGTTGYGTACCTTGACTCCAGGAAGGCTTTTGACACTCTCTCCCATCACATCCTCCTAGAGAAGCTCAGCAAATGTGGGTTAGACGAGTGGCCAGTGAGGTGSATTGAGAACTGGCTGAAAGACACAGCTCAGAGGGTTGTCATCGGTGGTGTGGAGTCCAGTTGGAGGCCTGTGGCTAGTGGTGTCYGGCAGGGCTCAGTCCTGGGTCCCATCCTGTTCAACTTCTTCATCCATGACCTGGATGAGGGGACAGAGTGCCTCCTCAGCAASTTTGCAGATGATCCCAAGCTGGGAGGAGTGCCTGACACACCAGAGGACTGTGCTGCCTTTCAGAGAGACCCGGACGGGCTGGAGAGCTGGGCGGAGAGGAACCTCMKGAGGTTCAACAAGGGCAAGTGCAGRGTCCTGCACCTAGGGAGAAATAACCCCCGGCACCAGTACAAGCTGGGGGCTGACCTGCTGGAAAGCAGCGCTGTAGAGAATGACCTGGGAGTGCTGGAGGATGACAAGTTGACCATGAG
>NW_028186239.1:1227497-1332713 GCF_003343005.1 Rhea americana
TCCAGCCTTACTGATTCTATGATCCTGCACCTTTTTCTTAGGAGAAAGAAGGCGCCACCTGCCAGCACAGGGATGTCCCCACACCAAAAAGAAACAACAGAAAGAAACACGAGCTCATCACACATCCCAAAGCAGTGTCTAGGCACTTCTGCAAAGGGGGATTTACCTTGCAGAGCCCTAAAGCATGTGAACCTTCTCTTCAGCAGCTTAGTGGTAGCACATTCTCTGACAAAGAGAGCTGAGAGAGAGAGAGTAGGATTCAGAGTCCCAAACTGCTTCATTAATATAATCCACTGAACTCAGCAGGGAAAGAGCAGCTGAGTACAGTCTGTCACAAGTACGGTGCATATTGCATCTTTGTAAATCTTCAGAGGAATATTAAAAAGGTTCTAGTTTTCATCTGGTGGTACTGATCATGTGTCCAAGTAAGTTGTAGCTGGACTTCAGATGTGAATGAAAACTTACAAATTAAAATCAACCTYATTTCAGCATGCAAACAGGTTTTGAAGAATTACAAACATTATGGAATTATTAAAAGTCTTTTCTTTTAGTCAAAAGACTTGGAAGTCTTTTATAAAGACTAGTCTTTACTAGTCTTTCATAAAGCAGAATGATGTCTCAGTGAACAGACCTCTGACATTCACTCCCTCCCCTGGCTGTTTTGCACATTCTACAATCAATACCTACATCAGAGGGAGCTTTGAGGAATACAGACCTTTTCCTTAGAGCACACAACTCCAGAATACCCAAATGCTTTATATTAACAAAAATTAATAAAAATAAGAAAAAATAGATTTTTACATCAAAAAGAAATCAAAGCAGCTCAGAAAGAGAATTGAAGCCAAAAGGCTTATACAAACCTCCCTCCGCACTCACTGCACCCTCACAGCTGGGTGGCCTCCTCTTACAATTAGTTGCAGCCAATTAAGTGACTTTCTGTCTGTCATCAAACTCTGCACAGTCTCCTTTGCTTCCAGGAAAGTTCCCTCCATCACCTCCATGTCCTAGTTGTTTTCTCTCTGGTTTTCACTGAAATCTTGCAGCAGCTACATGAGCTCCCACCCTGTGCTGTCTTCCCAGGCTCACTGCACACCTGCACACCTCTTCTGCCCAGGGAAACCAAATAGCTCCATAAGGGCTGAAATAATCTCTCTTGCTTCCAAAAGCTCACTTAAAGTAAGATATACATTACTGAGAATGAAATTAAAACAATCTATTACAGATGCATGCCTATGTTTTATCCTTCCTCAGCAGAGAGCAGTTCTTGCTACACTATTGCATCTGCATCTGTATTGACTCTATAAATATATTTCTGCTCTTGACTCAGAAAGCAACGAATAGAAACTTGTACTGGGGTTTCAAGTAAGAACATTTTTGTTCCACAGTCCAAAACCATTCTTTGGAGGGCTGAAATTGTGAGTTCCTGTTTTGACTAATCTTCTAACAGGCTGGCTTCCTGAAAAATATGGACTATAAACAGTGATAGGTTAAATTCGGTTCCCAATGGCTGTGCCCTGCACCTTGCAGGATGTGCCTGATCACACTGCTCTCCCAGTGAGTCCTGAAAGGCAGCATTTGACGTGACATCAGCCCTTGCAGAAGATCTGCTTTTGGCCTGGCTCCAGGCTGCCCACAAAGCTGCTGCGCTGGCAGACGGCACCAGGACTCCACTAAACAGCAAAAGGGAAGAAATTCCTCTGTAGGACAACCCAGAGAAGGAATGCAACATGTATGCTCTGAATTGCCCGTTGGAGGATCTTTTCTCTCTCTATGGACTGCATGAAGAGTCTAGGGAGATTAGCTTTTTAACCAAAATGCCCATATTTAGAAGCTTAAAGTTTAGTAATGTGATTCATAATATTGATAAGAGTGTAAAGATACAGCAGGGGAAATGCTGGCTTCTGTCAATATACATAACTATCTAGGTTATTAAAAGATATAAAGTGTAACTACATTTTATTGACTGTGATACAAGCTAGACTTTAAGTAGAGGGAGACTCTTATCAGTCATCTAGTACATCTATCATCAAAAATGGATTTTCTTTTAATTAGCAAATTTTATTACATTTTCCAGGAGAGGTTTGAATGTCCCATAAGTGCCTCTTCCACTGATAAAGAAATTAATGTAAACTGTGGCTTTGTGTCAGCTAAATATCAGCAGAACAGTTTCTAACACCATGTATATAATCCTAATAAATTATTTGTGTCCATACAGTAAGTCACGTTGTCCCAAGGCCCTTGGGGAAAGCCTTTAGAGAGAAGGGATGGAGAATTACCAAATGTTCCTAAAACAGTCCTTGATTAGTGTAGTAGTAAAGCATTGACTGCAGAGATGAAGATTAATATCTTTTCAGGAACAGGAGGAAATTGAATCCTTCTATATCCAAATGAAAATTTCCACCTCTCAGTCARATAAAATACCCTTTTTGTTCCCAGCTCTGGAAAGGCCTTCTGTTGTCTCTGAAAACTGATCACTGGTTTGCTTAATCAACTCCCTGCCCGTGCTGCAGTGGTCAAAGGCTTCTGTGGGTCACACTGGCATCACTCTGGGGCCAAGGAGAAGACTCAGCTCTTAAAATCAATTCCAGCTTGACAGGAGTGGAAGGTGGAGAGAAAAGGCTCTGCCAGCTCCCAGTCAAGTGCAAACCCCAACAGAATTTCCCTGCATGCTGACCGTCTCCAAAACAGAAAAAGCACAAGAATTTCTGCACAGTCACAGAATAAAACCAGGAGGACTTGTTTTTGACTTCTTTTATACCTACCTTAATGGAAAAAATCCACAAGGACCTTAAGACCATCAAACTATTTTTGCAGTGACTGGAGTAGTTGCATAATTGGTTAAAAAAAAAAAAAAAAGGCATGTATTTCTTTTTCCTCATTTTCTTAATTTAAGTAGAGCAAGTGAGTCACAGAGACAAGAATACATGCTAAAGTCCTCAAAAAAAAAAAAAAAAAAAAAAAAAACCCAAAAGATAATTTTAGATATGACAAAAAACAAACGTATGACTCCGGGTGTTTCATAATACGGCCTTTTATATCCTCCTGTGTCCCAGATAAAGGTACAGTCCCGCACTACAAATCCCCCAACAGCAGATCGTGTTAATAGGCTGCCACCCTCCATCCCAAACACTTCACCTGTCACTAACATATAAAGATATTAGGGATCTTTTGCATACCCACAGCCTCTTAGAGAGGGAAATAACTGGCAGGGGGGAAAYGATAGCAAACTCAATGAATACTTCATCATCCATTTCAACTCTTATATTCTCTAAAGGAACTAGTACTGCAAAAGCACTTTCTAAGTGAGTCCTTACATTTTATAAGCATTTTGAGATGGGAAGGCAACTTGCCAGGAGCTCATGGTAACAGACTCACTTCCCAAGTGGTTTGATGCATTTAACCAACAGCCTTCTAGTAAAGCAATGTGGATTTATGTGGCTCAGGGATCTGCCCCCATTAGCTTAACAGCTCCCAGGTGGGTTTCAGTTTGCAGGAACTATGCAGGRGCTTGAACGAGGGGGCATTTAAAATGGTCACATTAGGCAAAAGAGGCCTAATAATCAGTCTAAAAGCAGGAAAGTAAAAGGCCCAGTTTCATTCTGCCTGCATAAGTGAAAAATCACAAGGTGGCTTCACTRAGACCTGTATTTCTGCCCAACACTGAGACTTTTTACTCCCTGCAGGCTCTCCTCTGTGCCAGCCTGTGGCTGCTTTTGTCCTGGAAAGCAGCTCCAGGAATGTCAGCACCTCAGCAAGGACCAACAACCTGTCAGCAGAATGATCTGATCCTCCACTACCAGCATGAGCAAAGTTACTAGAGAAGCAGAATAACCCATCCCCACTCTGGTTGGTCCCCAAGGGGATGGGAACATGCAGAGGCACCACTGTCACTGTCCTTTCCGCCACTGCTACACACTCACCACTCTCCAACCAGTCTTTCCTCAGCTTGGGGGCTATTCAGATGGTAGAAAATGATGTTTGGACTTTTCTCTGCCACCTTCAACTAGGTAGGAGTGGTCCTCACATGAGAGTGGGAATGCCACAAAGGAAAAAAAATCATAATGTTGTCAAGGAAGAGAAAGAAATAAAATTCTCAGAAAAAAAAAGTATGGTAAATTTGGGAAAGATGGGGTTTCCTGAGAGTCCAGAAAATGGTTATGGGTGGTAAGAGTCCAAAGAGAAGAGATTTGGTGGGAGGGCAGAGACTCCATGTCCCCAAAGATGGCTGCACCCAAGCTGAGGAACTGGGACTGCCATCTGGGGGTGGGTGCAAGGCCCCTGCTTCTGATCATCTAACAGGGAGGGGAAAGATACCRAATGATAATGTTTCAGGGATCAAAATGAAGATGTGCAGGCTGGCTGTACAGCAGGGAAATATTTGTGACACGCCAAAATTTTGACCCAAATTGTTCCACTTTAAAACAGAGCTCTATTCCCTGGTGCTGGGTTTCATCAAGAAATGCCCTCTGATGAGGCGTAGAAGGTCCTCAATTTTACTCTTCAGTTTTATTGCCTATTATTTAGCCTTATTTTAAATAAGAACAAAATGTAGCCAGTGAAATTTCATAGACCCTCCAGGGGACCCCTCTGTCAGATAACAGTTCACTACAAGCATCCTTAGTTTCCACAGGCCAAAAATATGTATTAGATCAGGATGGACGAGAGGATTTTCAAATCTAACACCAGGATATAAACATTTTGTTCATAAAAAAGGCAAACTGAGTTTTCACTCTAGAGAGAAATGTCCATAAATCAATCAATGGATGGTATAATGCACAATGCAGCATGAAGCGAGTCTCAAGAAACAAGAGAAATGAAGAGAATTATGTCAGAAAACAGCAATACAGATGGCAGTTGTGATTATGAAGTTTAAAATCCAATAACTCATTTAGCATCAGAAGTGGCGGGGGGCAAGCTTTTAAGTATTGCAGGGGCTACAGATATTCATGAGAAGCAGCAGCTGTTTTAAATACCCAACTGTAACCAACTGAGAGAACAGAAAGTTCGGCATTAGTCCTGGAGCTCTGTTAGTTTGACAATAATATGAAGTACAAACAAATCTCATAATGGGCTGTTTTTCTGCAAAATTCTATTATTCTTCATAATTTTAAAATAAGATAAATGGAATTTCTTTCAAGATGTTTGTTTAGGGTTGACATTTAAACAGAGGGTGTATTATTTATGCAGGTCTTCAGACAATTTGTCCTTTAGCTACACTTGAAGCGTAAGGCTTCAAAACACAAGCCATGTCAAAATCAAATTGCTCTATGAAAGTAATAGGTAGCACAGGAGATAATTTAGGTGTGTTTCTTCAAGGGCATTTCTTGGTCATAACACAAGATGAAAAGCATGACTTGAAAATAGCAACAAAAGCAGAAGGTCCGTAATTGATCACCTTCTGCACTGACCACCTTTTACAACCACTGCTATTAGTGGTTACTTACTGTTTTTAACTGGTACTGAGGATATTCTAACTAGTACTGAGGATATTCAGCAGCTTGCAGAATAAGGCCTGTAAATTAGTACCCATCCACCCATAGCATCATAGCAAAACATCAAATTGTAATTTAACTCTTACTGTGAGCCAAGTGGATTTCAAAGTGGATTTAAACATTCTCCTTCAATTTTGTAAAAAAACTATGATGTTTCCTCAGGAAAGCAAGCATAATAAATATTGGTCAGATTGTTTTTAGATGGAAAAGCTGCTGGATTTAATTTCCAGGCACTCCCAAGGCTCGGATGACTTTACAGTGAAAGCTGTTACACTGAACGTACAGATGTTGGATGTAAAGATCCAGGCTTCTTTCCTCGTGACGAGCATGCGAATGCTCTGGCCTGCCTAACTCTGCTTTCACCTCTTTTGACAAGAAAACAGTAGCAAGATGCAAAGCTTCTTCTCTACTGATACAGCCAAAGACATGAGTAAGGAGAAGCTGCACCAAGGTACTGAGGCATATAACCCTTCTCCAGGCACTTACTTGTCCTTGAAATCCATGGCTGTAAGGAGCTTGACTACTTCTGCACTGAATTCACTGCCGGTGATTGATGTGTGGTGCACAAAGGGAAAGAGTTGGAGATTTTAGGTGCCAATAAAAAAGATCTCCTTACAAGTCAGCATCCTAGCTAGAATTAAAAATTTACTAGTTAGCCTAGAGAAAACTCTATGACAATACAGTTGAAAGGCTAATGACATTGTAGTCACCTGTATTTTGCAAAATGTATGTTTCTCTATGGTTATGTTACATCCTGAATTAGCACTGCCGTATGGTGATAYTGATTCCTTAACAGGTGGTGACTTTATATGGGAGCTCCTCTGAAGCCCAAAGCATATTTAGCACAGAGATCTCTAAGGTGGCAAAAGGAACTTTAAGAAAAAGTTACGGTGGCTTTTCAGTTGAAGAGTTTTGCTTTCATACATGTATGAGACTGGATTTACGAGGGAAACTGGTACGCTGCTGTGTTAGTGAGATCTGAACTCTGCAAGTTTCAAGCAGTAGCATTCTGGGGTGGCTTGGACTTTTTTCTTGTGAGAGGGTTATTAAAGTTACTGCAATATTAGCTATGAAAGATGTCTTTAAAGGATTAAATGCTAAGTACTGAAAACTGTAAATATCAGCACCTCTRTAGGAAAGGCTGTTACTGTCCTGTGATTTCAAAGTAGTCTGTCTATGGGTCCAGGCTGCGACCTCCTGACCAACTCACTCTGGTGCTTTGCAGAGACTCCTTGATGATGGGTACAAAGAAATTACAAAGTCCTTCAGGGTTCTTCTTTCAGCAGGGTCTGCTGGAAAACAGAACAAAGCTTTCACACACAGCCAGTCAGGATATGCTGAGACTTTGTTAGCTAATTGTCTTTCAAGAGTTACCTTGCTCTAGCTGTTACAAGGTAATTAACCATACACATATYCCCAATCTATTGAATTGCCAACTAAAATCACTGCTTCAAGACAGTGTTACCCATTTATGATGAGAAAGCCCATGGCTGATGGAGGTAGATCTACAAGGTACACAGGAAGGAAGATCCAGCAGAAGCTAGAGATGAGTATACACATAGATACGAGGAAGGTGGTAGGGCAGATGGGTATAATGCTCACTTTTCTTACACAGAGGCTGCACATCTGCCCCACAAACTACTCATTTCTTAGTATAGGCCCTTTTAAAGATTGCTGATGGGACTTGCAATAGGATAAGGCTCACATGTGGTGTTGTACTGCATCTCATTTGTGGGCCATTAATATCTTATAGTGTGGTCTCTGCCTAAGAAAATAGGAATAAATCAACAAGATTTGTTCCTGGTAACATCCTCACACAGCCTTACTCTTCATATTCAGCAGTAGGATAAAATACTCAAAGAATCATTTGTTGAATGTGCTCCAAGAATTAATCTATTCCAAGAATTCATAATCTACTCTAGTCTATTCCCAATGGAAAAAAACTGGCTGAAACTAACAGGTTATTTATTCTGCTTTCCCAGGGATTTAGGACTGATTCCTCACAAGTACCAAATCACTCAGTAATGTTGGACCTCTCTTGCTCCATCAGTTTTTTGTGGTTGGTCTCACACCACCACGACGGTTATGTTGTTTAGTTCTGAGGTCCACAGAGATCCCTTCAGATGGTAGAATAAAAGACAGTGCATTCATACAGAATGCTGCTACAAGGATCTCATTTTAAAGAGTTACAGAATGCTTTCACTCTCCAAAAGGGCAGCTGCACACCCAGTGCATTTTTATGGATGATCTTTGTAACTTTGGTGAGTGTTTTTCTTGGTGCTTTTTAGCAGTGTCACTGTCAGGCCCTGGGAAACTGAGCTTTGCAGTGGGAAACAGGGCCTCACTTGGTCTCGTAAAGCCAAGAGCTACATGAGCCAGTTGTTTTCTACAGCTCAACATGGCACTTGGCATTTCTCCCACCTTTGTAGTTGTCTTCTATCCACCCAGCCCTGATTGCTTACTCTGACTCCCACCGCCAAAGCCTTAGGTCCTCATTCCAGCCTGTTTTATATCCAAGATTTATCCTGCAGCACAGACCTTCTGGCTTTTGGACTGGACCCACTGTTCCCTCCTGATTGGATCTGATGCAGTGCYGTCTCTTCTGGTTTTCTCAGTGCCCAAACCTTGACCACTAGTCTTTTCCCCCCAACTAGCTTAAAACAAGTCTTGCTTTTTCTGGTTCCCAGCCTTGGCTTGWTCCTGGTTACAGTACCTGGCTGTCACCCTCATCCCTGAGTCTAGCCCAGCTCTAACCATTGCATCAGGTTACCCGTGTCTCAATTGCCTCCTAATGGCTGTAACTACAGAAAGTCCTCCATTATTGTCAAAGATTTTGTTTCCTTAAAACATTTCAGGGTTCTGGGCAAACAAACTTTCTGACAGGTAAATATTGGAAACGACAGCCAMGGCACAACTATTTTGACAGCTTTTCTGTTTAATGATAGTGTTGCCTTCTTTTTCAATGATTCAGCTGTTTGTACCACTAACACTTTTCCATTTGGCTAGATTTAAAGAACAAGTAGAACAGCAGGTGCCAGTGCTCCCTGAGCATTCCCTCTGGGCCAACATCATCAACAATTTAACCGTGCACTCCCCTAAATGCTCTTGTTTTGTGTAACTTACTGATAGATAATATTTCTTTTCAAGTCTGTCTTTCCTTCTCTATTATAGTATTTTTAATCACATTCAACATGTCTCCAAGCACAAAACATAAGCTTCATCTCACCCAACTGTGTCTGCAAAGTAGATATTTCTATCTGAGCTAGTCATATACACCATCTCTACAATCTGAAACCTGGCTTCTTCCTAAACTTGATGTCTACTTGAGGATTTAAACTCTGGAATTTGAACTCCAGTCATACCTACAGTGTAAGCACCTAATACTAGGTGAGATGAAGACCACCTCTAACTCCAATAAAACTTTTGTGAAGTAATGGGAAATGCCTCACAAGTACTGCAGAAATCCTGTCTTGAAAATACAAAATCTCATCTCCAATAAGATAACACGTTCTAAGTTAATGGTCACCATCTAAAGGCCTTCATGTGGCCTATCATTAGACACCTCTGGGCATATTCATATAGTCCACATTCTGTTCACCTAATACGCTTACATTTTCCTGTTGGCTAGGTGTAGGTGCTTTCATACTCAAGGTCTTATTTCAGTCCACTAAGTAACTCCTCAGAAGTCTTCTGAGCATTCATATTTTCTCCATTTACTGGGTACAGAAACTTATATAGTATTTTTTGCCAAAGAATATGGCTTAGATTATGCATTAAACTATTGGCAAAGCTACTCCTTTGAGTAATTGAAGCTCCAGGCGAAATGACAGTACAGAGGGATTTTTCTAGAAGCTCCATGATGTGCATGTAGAAGATGACATTAAAGCATGATGTTGACTAGACAGAGACATGCAGTTTCATGGATCTTTGGAGTCTACTGTTTTGTACAGCCAGGTATATGGAAGCTAATGGTTCTTGTCCAAGAGGAAAGGAGCAGCTACTGCAGGTTGAGGTCATGTACTTTAGAGCTGCATGATACTGGAAGATATCTTGACAGAATCTGGTCTCCCGTGAAGAACTCTCTCTTGCCTCTGAAGAAGTCTTTCTTCTTGTTATAGAGTGAGAGAACAAACTTTTGCATCATATTGGCACATGATCAAAGATACCAGAGAACCTGAGGAAAGATGGCAAAGAGGACAGTATGAAACACCTCTGGGGCCTGATCTTGCCAGCCTGATGTCTTTGAAAGCTGTATCATCTGCACAGAGTGAGTACAAAAGACAACAGATGCAAATTTGTGAACAAAGTGTTAGGCAGTAGAACATCATATCCATCAGAGATAAGATGGTAGCGGGGATATTTTTCACAAAGCTTCTGTTTACACTCCTAAATCCCATGCTGAAAGTCACTCTGAAGTCTCCTATGTCACTTACTTCCTCTGTACTGAGCATAATATGCATGCCCTACAGGTATCCTACTATGCCATTTTAATTTCTTATCTTTGACTTTAGAAGGTTGATTCTGATTCTATTAATCAGAACAAAGGAGAGTGTGACAGCCAGAAGAGGGACGAGGGAAAAGTTGAGAATATTTATTACAGCYTTTTGGGGCACAAGATATCCCAGGCTTATTTAATATGTTGATGTGTTGAACACTAAGTGGTTTTTTTATCATCACTCAGTTCTAATATATAAATATAGGCACCTATTAATTATAGTAGCAGATAATACATATTTGAAAATGTCTACTTAGCAGCCTACAGTTATAAGAAAATTCATTATAGTCATCATGGCTGCCCCAAGGACACCAGTGACTTGTCCTTGTGAAGGCATGCCTGGCCCAATTAAAATACTGAGGAGAAAGCATCCACTGGTCTCTTGAGAGAGCTGCTTCTGAGATACAGGGATAATACCTGTCCTTAGCCTCAGGGTATAGGAGCCTGGCCATTTTCACAATTATAGCACTGAAACGGGAATGGATTGTTGCTCTTTACAAGAATATTTCTTGTACTTTGAGTACACATGTGACTACATGCAGATGGACATATATAACTAGACCTTTGCAGAGGCAGTCAGAGGTGGGAATGTCTGCTAAAAAGGAATCTCAAAATGGTTTAGAGGCAGCTCAGAAGGAGCTACCCTCCTTTCCAACCTCAAAATTTCAATATGTCAGGAACAAGTAGGGTCATACTTGAATTTCACYGTGTTTCAGTGGTGCCTAGTTACAAAGTAGTGCCTTGGAGCTGTGGTACCTCGTGAAAACTTCCCTAAGTTGTACCAGAGATCAAAACTAGCTTCAGGTGCACAAAGCCTTTGCTTCTCCTTTTCTGACCCTCTGCTAGCAAGAGCTATGTCACATCAGAGAATCTCATCCAGAGTTTGACTCATCTTATGTTCCCAAATTCTTTGAAGGCTCTATTCTTCATCGAGTACAGAAATTTAGAAGTTAGAGTAAAGTAATAAGCTGTCCACAGAAGCATTCCTTGTTCTACATGAAGAAAGAAAATGCAATTGAATCTAATCAGCATGAAATTAGGCAAAGTACTCGCATGTTACCACAGTTCAGGTGATATTCAGCAGCTCCTTATGTAACAATAATTTGAATATAAATCCGAGGCTGAAGAGCAGTGGGCCAGATCCCTCAGTGGTATAAATCGGTTCACCTTGACTGGCTTCACAAAAGCTTTGCTGATTTCTGGTAGCATATTCGAATTTTTCCTTTCTTTGAGACCTCCTATAAGACTTCCTAGAGTCAATTCCTGCTCAAAATAGAATGTGATTTCCTTTTGGAAAACGCACTCCCCCTCCCTGAAAAAATTTAGTGGCAAAAAGAAGCTCCATCCATAGCAAACTATTCAAATGGTTAATTATTATTATTATTAACACAATTTCTCAAGAGTCAAAATTGAATTTCAGCTTCTGGAACTCAGAGTAGCATAATCTGCTAGACTGAAGATTTGTCTGTCATCAAATTTTGTTCCTAAACAAATATTTTGGGAGCATTGCATTAATGATTCATTCATACTCTGTCCTTAATGTGATTTGCAAAGTGATAAAAGGACAAAATCTGGTTTTTGAACATTCTCAAGTACATTTTTAAGCTGCATGCTTTCTGCAAGAGTCCACAATACTCTGTGTATCAGTTAAAATCCTGATTTATCAATGGATGGACTTGATTGATCTATCCTGCTGCTTACTACACTGTTTTTCTAGAGTTAATAAAACTTTATAATGGGATTCAACTTGAAACAGACTTTATAAAGTTAAACATTACCTGGCTTTACTGCCTTAATAACAGAAGAGATGACAAGCAGCAATAATATTAATAATAAATATTCTCAACAGTAGGAGCAAGATTTGGGAAAAGACTGAGAAACAGCTTGCCTCAGTGCACGTACCCGTAGGGATCTAATCGAGATTGATCTCATCACATTTAAAGATTCAGGGTGTCCCAGGTGGACTGCAGGTGGGAAAATGGCAAAAGGCCATTACTTCTGTGATACGCGGTGACATTAACTGAGCATCAGTCAGAATCTCAAGTGATGGTAAAATACATTCTGTAGACCGTATTTTTTGTAAGCAAGAACAAGTGAGTGAATMGTTAAAGTTAAAGGAACAACAAAGCTCAACACAGAACCGAAGAAAATGTCAAAGTAGCAATGCAGAGGAGCTGTTTAAAAAGAGGACAAACTCTGCCTCCTAAAATTGTCCCTGAAGTCAACACTGTTTAGTATTCACTGCAAAATTTTATCACGTTGACAGACTGAAAACTAAATCCTGACGGAGTTTATTGTGACTCAGTTACTGTAAGAAATCTGTCTTCCTACTTTCCCCACTCCCATGCTTACAGCCAGGACAACCCTTGTAGAATATGTTCTCTTTTTATCGATCTTTTAKGCAGACCTGGACTAGAAGCCGTATCTGTGCCTCACTTTCTCACACGCTACAAAAGCTGATAAAACTGACGTAATGAGGAATGAGCATCACAGAACACACTGTGATATATATTTGCTACATGGTCACAACCATCATACATTTACTCATGTATGTATACACGCTCACATACATTTTTCTCCTTCACTTCTCTCTCAACATATGCATACACCAGTTAGCACCTAGATGAACGGTCTGCCAAGTGCACTCTTACTGCCAGAGCTAACCGGTGTTTTTGTGGTTACGAGCAAGCCCAACTTCATTCAACTCAATTACAGATTTCCTTCTGCTGCTATCAGCTTCTTAGCATTGGATATAGCCATATCTGTCATTCCTCATCCTAGCATAGGCCTAACGCAATAGCTGACAGCTTCTTTCGTTAGTTCTCACTCACAAATTTGCTGAGCCAGTCCCAGGCCCACCCCACTACCTGTATTTTCATGGAATAACATCACCTGCAGAATGCCAACAACTGGTCTCCCTTTGCCAAAGGTGTCAGCTTTCAGCCTTCCTATGCCACATTTTCAAGCAAACATCCTTCTGCTTTCTCCCAKGCCACCCTTCATGCACAAAAGTCATTTCTCACAAATATGGAAAACTCAGCTCTTAGGCAGGATCCATCCAAAGTCATGCACGGTTAGACCTATGATCGGGGGACTGTGATTGCTGGGTTGGCTGGTGTTGCCCCACTGCTGCTCCTGTCTGTTGTCTTTAGCCTTAAACTACAAGCTGCATAAGGGGGTCCCAGTACCAGCTGGAATCTCACTTTCAAAATGCAAAACAAGGGCACCGTTAAGGCAACATTTGCAACTGTCTTTTTATTAAACTTACACTCTTTGACATATGATAATGAATATCACAAAGTGGGTTTCTGCAGGAACAGAGATTTGGATTTTAAGTAAAGAAATGATACACACCAACAATTTTGTTAAATTGTATGGAAGTTTGCCAGACTCAGGAAAATCTGTAGCATCTGGCAGCAGACTTAAATATATAACTGCAACCAGGGAAATATTGTGAGTTTACTATCCTGGAAAAGTTTACTGTCCTGGAAAATAGTTACTGTATGAAACACATGCCAAGTTAATATTGTAATGAGTTTTATGGCTTGGAACGGCAGTCTGCTAGCACTTGCAGCCAGAGGGCCATATCCTCAGATGGTGTAAAATAAGCAAGCGTGGAGGAAGCCACAGACTTATCAAGAGCAGACTTTTAAACAAGGAATAATTGGGCTGAGAAATAGCCTGCTGTTGCAAGTCCTCTCTTACAAAAAYGGACTCATTGACTTTGGGTGATCATGGACTATTTCCTTGAAGGTAGACACACAAAATCTAACAGTCTAAGAAAATATCTTAATGATATTCAAGACAATTACTACATGCTAGTGCATATCCCTAGCACATGAAACTACTGCGCCTTAAATGATTAGGGCCGCCTGAGCTTGCTCTGCTGAGCTAGAGGAAGTTTCAAAGATCTGACCTGTGTGCAGCAGAGCAGAGYGTGAAGGGAGGGAGCCATCGCCCACGGCTTGCCCGGGCAATGCTAAGAGCCTTCCACGCGCAAGCTTGCAGCCTGCCTTTTGCTCGCAGCTCTGTGGCCTTTCACCACAGCTGCTGAGCCATAGTTTTACCTTGTTCTCAGGCTGCTGCTCTTGGGCTGTCGGTCTCACGGCCTTGCATCTGCAGACCCTGATATTATTGTCAYCTCTGGTTTCCCATGGGAAGCGATTGCCACCAGGGTGGGAATCACTCCTTCCCTGCCCCCTGCCTTTCTTATTCCTTCTTTTGTAGCTTTTAGGTTATACTGGAGGAAAAAAAAATAGTTACAAAGTACATAACAGTCATTTAACACTCCATTTATTATTACCCAATGCTACACATCCAAGCTTAGCCGCTAGTCAGTGTGCAATATTTGCACCTGACAAAAGCGTGCTCCGCTCAGTGCAAGCAGCATTGTAAACAGGAGCGCCCAGCAGGGAGTTTGACCCAGTTCTGACRAAAACTGTACAGTTATTATGGAAAACCATGGTGGAAAACCATCGTCATTGCCATCACTTTCTTCACCAAAGAGGACATGCCGAAGAGGATGTTTGTGTRGGAGATACTGGCATGTTTCTTCCTGGCTGGCCATGGCAGGAGATTTCACTTTCTCTTTTCTCCTTTTATACCTCTTTTTCTCCTTTGTTTTTTCCTCAAAATTAATTTCAGAATCAACGTGTGCCATCAGTGACAGGCACTGTGAACAAAACTTTAAGTATTTAGGTMTACTGCAGCATCCTTTGCAGTGGTATCTTTTATTTAGGGCCGAGAAAATCTGCTTTCAATTCTAGGCTTGATTTAGCATGTAACTTTTTGCAGGTTATTTTAGCCTAGGTGCAGCCCGCCCCCCGCAGCAATTTGGCTGCTCTTTTACTCTCTCGGCGGGGAGCCTGTGTGGCGTGTCCCTTCCCAGCAGTGGAGAAACATGTGGCACAGCCAAGGCCTGGGGGGTCTAAACAGCCCTCCAGAAATGCCTCAGATGTAGGGCACCCATTGCTGCGGGCTCTGTGCTTTACCATGTAAGTAGAGAGCCTCTTTCAGAGGCAATTATGGCCCAAATCGCATGAACGAAGTCACAGATTAGATGTCTCAACGTAACAGCTATGTCTGTACTTGTATATTAAACTACTCCCAGGAAGAYTTCCAAGCCATGCAACTGAATTGTTCGTTTACACAATTAAATGACCCTGGCGCACTTTTAGCCCTTTGGCACTCTCCAAAAATATTCTCAGAAAAAATTCAGGAATTAGCGTAGGCTAGGGACAGTCCCAGCTGGCAGCTCCCATGTGGACCCTGTTGTGGAGGCTCAGAGTTTGCTAATACATTTGTGGCCTGCTTTGTGACAGTTGGTCACGGTGTCCAGCTGGAGAACAAAATGGCAATATGTAGTCTAATTAGTTGCATTTATCGAGCAYGTTTCATTCCCAGAGATCCCATTCCCCATTCCAAAGGGTGGAACTCTACTTCCAGAAATATTTGTAATGCATAAAAAATCTGCGTGGGATTATCGGTTTGAAATGTTATAGCCTAACCTCTTCCTGTGAGGTTTCAGAACTCGTATTTAGTCTCCTTAGCCGAGGTAGTTTGGGTTTTTGTTGCTGTTAACTGCCTGTAGTGCTCCCACACKGGAATTTTAGAGAGCTCCCCACTTCTGAAACTCAGGCCAGTCTCTGAGAAGGAAATTCTCCTCTGAAGCAATGATTTGTTATTGAAAGGCCAAAGCAATGTGACCATCTTCGAGGTAAATCTAGCCACGATGCATTAAAAGTGGATGTCTACCCACTGAGGCTTATCAGCTTTTTGCATGGGTATACAGAGATGAAACATTTCAGGCTCATTACTGAAGGAACAAGGACCAAGCAGCAGAAAGAAGCAAAAGTTTTATATAACTGACTCTTCTGGCTGGTTTTGAACTAATCTGAAACTGTTTGAAGTGATATACTTGCTTGACCTTGCAATGCTATACGAGGTTGATTAAAGTCCATCAGATCGTCACAGATCTAACAGAAAATTTTCTAAACAAGCTTTAGAATTTCAAAATGAACATGCCTGTGAAGAAATAAAATGAATCAGAGGGGAAGTTCAGCCTTGACAACGAACAGGGCCTGTGCCATAGCAGAAACCAGCCCCACAGCACCGACTGGGGAAGCAGAGCAGAAACTTTTCAAAGCCAGTACCATGATGTACATTCAGGCAGAGCTAGAAAAAATCTCAGTATATAAGCATTCATAYAGGCAAGTTACCTGCTATGGAATTAGACTTGAATTTAATTTTAGTATGTTGCATGACAGTCATTTACTAAAACTTTCTATCGTGTCATAAGCATCTATAGTTTCCTTTCTAGCATCTCTTCATATACATTTTATTTAGAATAACTGAGAACATATTTRTCTTACTCAGATTACAGTTACTATATTGAAGCAGCCCAAAATGCACTTAATCTACAAAGGAACCTAATACAGATAATATAAGCAACAATAATTTTCTATTCTGTCTTCTTTAACATCCTGTAACTATATATTTTTATTATTATTATTATCATTCACACAGACCAGTACCTTGTTCTTCAAACTTGTCTTTAAGGTACCGTGAGGGAAAGACGGACTTTATTCAACATACATACATGTAACAGAACCTGGAGGGTACTTCGAAAGAGCAGAGCTTCCACAAGGGGTGTGAAGGAGGAAGATGTTTAATGCAAAAAGCCTAGTATCAGTTCTCATCTGGAATATGATGATCATTTTTATAAATTGTTCAGCAGTAGCCTCTGTCCTTCTTTCATCTTTAGTAAAATAAGAATCTAGGCTCCAAAAATATAGCTCAAGGAGAATTAGTAGTCAGAAAAAAAATGGATTTTTCTGGGGTGGGTTATCTAGTGTTTGGAAACAGGGTTTCCCAAAGTTGAACCCACGGAGGGTTATTTAAAAAGTTTAAATTTATTGTAAATGTTCTTTTTTTGTGTGAGTAAAAGAGTTCATTCTGTGTAAATTTCTATTGTAGCTGCCATTATAAAATCTCAGTAATAGATATAATTTAACTACACTTCTTGTTTTTTTGCCTTCCTGCTTCAGTATAAAATTTTATATTGAGCTGAATCTGTGATGATCTGTGATGATAACAGCATCATAATTTGGCATCAGAGACATTGAACAGGAGCCAGAGATTTTAAAATGAGCCATATTTTATTATTTAATGTTCAGCGTAAACCATAATGATGTCTTAAAACTTATGCTAATTTTCCTTTTAGTATGGGGCATTCTTGGTTTATGGCATTTATCTTTCTCTTGCTTATATTGTAATGTGCAAGAATGACTCCATTTAACTAAATACTGCTATAATGCATTACAAAGCCGTGTGTGAATCTCTGCCCTTTTGAAACGGCTTACATTATCAAAGAAGGGATGAGGGGAAAGGAAGCAAGTACGGAGACATCAACACGCCACATCAACACTCTAAAAAGATAACAAAGCCCCTTGATATAGATAGATATATCTTTTTAATTCAGTGAAATGGACATTGCTGTCAATCCTACTTTGCTTCTGTGGGTTGGACTCTCTTAGTAAGAGATTTGGATATTGACTGCTTGCAAGATGACACAAGCTGTATCAAAAATGTATTTGGTCCAAGCAGTGTGTTTTGTTTTATTCTGGAAAAGATCTTCTTTCCCTTCCGTGAATGCCCGTTCATCCAGGCTCAGTTTCCCTTTCATTAGACACTTCTGAGGTTTCCCCAGGGTCTAGRAGATTTCCTTTGTTGTCCGTTTTAAAAGGTCTTTGTTATTCTTCCCAGTGTTCRCAGCTTACTTACTAACAAATATTTTGTCTTTGATAAAATTCAATTGATCTAGACCATGATTTACAAAATGTTTGCTTAAAATAAACCTGATAAGTGTGCATTACTGGGTTTCATAGGAGTAAAAGCTGCTAGACATCTCTGCACTTTGTAAAAACAGTCACACCATCAGCTCAGTGTCCTGAATATGCACTCTGCAGTCTACTTGCGAGGCTCCTATTTCTTAGGTCAAGCCATCTCTTCTTACTCCCATTAAGATATATAATAATTCTCCAGAAAGTAAATCCATGAGGATTCAAATATATTACTTTGCCAAGAACACATTAGATGGTTTAGTCCCAGAGGTGATTTCATTTTAGCTAAGGAGAAGTTTCTTGTAGTATGGCTGGAAAAGCTATATGCTATTATTTTTCAGTTCATAAAATTTAACACTAAAAGCTTCAGTTATAGTCAAAAGGCAGAGCATTTAGTGCCTTCTGTAATCCAAAACCCAGATCTTCTAAATGAATGAAGCCAAGAGATTTTTCAGTTGAGCTCACTCCAGTTTCATGTTGTCAATTGTCACTTTCTCAATCCAGAGAGAATCTTGTACAGATATAGAAAAGACAAAGAAACCAGAGACAGCTTCACTGCACTGGCCTCCCAAAAGACCAAACTGATAGAGATGGGAAAAGTATGAAGAGGAAGAGAACGACTCCTGATGTTTCTGGGACTGGCTGAGCAAGTAAGGACTCTTGGCTATTAGACTTGGCTATGAGGAATGATTACTGAGCCAAGTGGTTATTTATCGGGAAGAACCCTGGCTTCATTCAGTCACCTTCTTAAATAGCTAGTGACTGGCAAATGCTTGCATCTTAACAGCATGGAGTCTTCCATCTATGATTTGATTACTCTACACAGAAACGATGGCCAGCGCTGGCTGAAGTGCATGCTGGAGAAAGTGCCAGATGTGGTTCAGAACTGAATGCAGCAAGATGATATTCAGTAGTTACCTCAGCTGTGGAGGGTTCAATGCCATGTAGATGGAAGCAGGAGCCTCTCCTGGGTTCAGGTAGCAACCATGTCCTTCTGGAGTGGCAGCGGTTGTTTCTCCCTAATGTGAAAGGAAGATTGTTCCTCACGAAGCTCATGCCATGAGCTGTCTTATACCTCTGAGAGAAAACCATATGATAAGAACCCTCTTCTTTCCGTTTCTGTCTCAGTATTCAAATAATTGTCCATGAAGCACCACTTAAAATCCAAACTATGTCTATTCTACATTCTTGCTGTGTGCCAGAAAAGCATACATAGGCTCTCGCAAAGGTGGTCTGACTTGTTCAGTCCCCAAATCTCTGTTTACTTAAGGGGCCAACATTGTTTAGTGYAGGCTTCAGCCTCACTAACATTCATTGGTTTGACTGCAGCCTCAGTCAAACTCCAGATTTCAGATAATAGCTTCAGTGTCTGGCCAATAACTAGTGCTCATGTGAAACCAAGCAACACCACATTAATATTTATGTTATAGATAGACTCATACCACAGAACAATATCTCTGCTGGTATGATACCCATTTGAGACTGGTGTACAACATCCTTTTGGGAAAAAAAAGACAACCCACTAAGAATATCTAGAAGGAAAAAGCTTGTCTTGAACTTTTAATAAAACTGCACATAACCACAACAGAGTGAACAGAAGTATTTCCTGAATCTCAGCTTGGTTTCTTCATCTATCAAACCTAGATCCTTCAATACACGTGCTTCAAGGAACCATTAGATAACTCAGGCAAACCTCCTGTARCTGACTTATTGTACCTGCACTGGGGTGAATAGCTTGCATTTGATGAAAAGGTTCTTCAAGTTTGGCTAAAACATGTTTTCCAAGAAGACACTTGTACATAGATTGGATGCTGGATAATGCATCATCACCAGGAATTGGGTTTTTTTCTTTCTTTTTTAATGTTTTTGTTGCTTGAATTATCTTGCTTCCAGATCTAGTCCTTATGTTCTCCTTTTCTCCCCCTTTGTCCCCTTCCTATATGAAGGCATTTGCACACTGCAATGAAGTCCTTCTTTAGTCTCTTTTCATAAAAAGATTAAGCTGTGTAAACCACATAGTCTATGGTCCTCAACCTTCATGTGTTTTCCATGGGACTTTTTTTCTGCATCRACAGTAAATACTTCTACAGAGTCCTTCAGCTCCTTCTGGGAGGTCGATAATTATGACAAAGGTTATTTTTTGTTTAATGTTATGCTGACAAGCAGATAATACAATAGAGAAAAATCCAGTATCATCAAAATGTCAATGTCTTGTTCTGATTGGAGAAAAATGACTTGATTAAAACTAAAATATTCTGTCATCTACATCTGAGGGCCTTGTGAAGGGTAGACACAGAAGCACTGGGTGTGTATCTCACTCTCTTCAGAGGCTAGACATTACTGCCTTTGCACAAGCTATGAATTTGAAGTGAAAAGCTCAGACAGCAGATTTCTGTTGTTCACTAGAAGGAAGGGAAAAAAAGGCTATGAGATAGAAGAGGGATTTGGTCTGCAAGGGTAGGATTTACCTCACCTAACCTTAAATGTCTCAGAGTTATATTCTAGTTCCAGGTGGCCTCAAACCACCCCTACCGTCACCGGAGAAAGATGGACTAGTCCAGAGGTGAGTTCATTCCATTTATCTTAGCCATCAACCCTAGATTAGCTAAGTCAGGGTCTGCAGAYTCCTGCCTTTATTTTCATTGACTAAAAAGTCTACAAGGACTAGTTTTTTACTGAATGTTTATTTATATATAACTTATGTTAAATGAGATGAATTGTCCAGGATCTAATCCTGTAAAATGACCTTATCACGTTATCCCACTTCCAAGTGAAATCTTATTAACACCTATATCACTGTGCTTGGCAAAGACCAAAAAAAAGTGGATAGAAGGATCATGACTTTGCCTTGGTTCAAATCGGGGCAAGATTCGTCYCTCCACCCCCAACCCCAACCCCAAAAAAACGATGTCAGCAATTTTCCTGGTTGCTTTTGAAGAGGATTCTAGAGCTCAGTCACTTGTGTTCTAGAAAAAAGAAATGCGTTGAGACTCAATCAATTTTTCGATTATTTTAAACTGAATTTAAAATGCACAGAAGCAGTGTTTTCCATCTTACWTTCTCATTTAGCTTACTATGTCATTTCATTTGAGCACAGATCTGGGATTCTCCAGTGGGAAAGGTCTCTGCTGTGGCAGAGGTATAGTATCCAGTATGATACCTCTAGGCCTTAAGCAAGTGCTGTAACTCACAGTAGTAGCTCCATGATCCATGAACAAAACAATTTCCTTCACTGYGTCCAGCTCGGTCACCTCTTGTTAGGCAGCTGTGGACAGCAAATAAGSTCTCTCTCCACTTCCTTTCTCCAGGCTGAGCAAGCCCTGGTCCCTCAGCCTCTCCTCCCAGGGCAAGTGCTCCAGATCGGACTGTCTTGAGGGCCCTCTGCTGAATTCTCTCCAGCTTATCAATGTCTTTCCTATACTAGGGTCCAAAACTGGATAAAATCCCTCAGATGCAATCTCACAAGAGCTGGACAGAAGTGGAGAACTACTTCCCTGGACCTGCTGGCTCCACTCTTGCTGCTGCAGCCCAGGATGTGGTTAGCCTTCATCACCATTTCCTCTCTTTTGAGAAAAATGGTCCAGAAAAGAATAAGTAACATTTGCCTGTATCAGACTATCATGCCCTAACACACCAAAAATCCAAAAATACAATAGCATTAAGATCCAAAGGCCCAGTATTAGAACAATTTATTTTCAGTCCAATACAGTCCTATGAGTAATTACTATTAGAAAAAAAAATATGACAAAGCACTGCTTGATTTATGTATTCTTCCAAACTAGCCATAATCATGTAGGAGACAGATAAATAAACAGAGCTTCACACTTTGATGCCTRGACTACAAACCACAGACCTCACACCAAAGTGTGAGACAAGAGTCTCAGACGTAACAGTAAAATATGACTCTCTTCTTCTTCTTCTTCTTCTTTTTTTTTTTATTATATTTAGTTGGGTTTCAACCAACAGCAAAACCTTCCAGCAGAAGATACAGAGTGTGCAAAATAAAACTTTGGACCAAAATTTTTGCTGAATATCTTTTGATATAGAACCAGAATTCTGTGAGAACTCTGTGAGAACTAGATTACAGAATTAGACATGAAAGAAATACTTGCATTTCATGATGATTTTCTATTCTTGGTTCCAGTTTACAGGCATTCTAATTAGAGCCCATCTTGAGAGAGCTGCAGAACAATACTTCTGGGTGCCCAAGACACATCTCCTCAGTCTCCCTCCAGTGCCCACAGACCTGCAGACTTTCCTTTAATGAGCCATTCAGATACGGCTGCAGACCTTGCACATGACCAAAGGGTTGCCAGGGCATCCATCTTTCCAGACATGAAAGAAAATAAAGAAGAGGAGGCTTCCTTCCAGAGACCTGGACCTGATACAGTCTAGGGCAGTTCAGCTCAGACCCATCTCCTACCAGAGCATGGGATCCTCTGAGGAGCTACACTAACCCTTGTCTGTAACAACCAGACGTACCTCTATCCTTATTCCCTAGCACTTGGAGATATGACATATGGGTCTTACAGCTCTTGAACATATGAAGATTTTTGGCATGCAGCTCAAACTGCTAAAAAAGAGCATCCCTCACTTTTCAGGTCAATCCRTTTTTTGTATATCCTAGTAACCTCCCAGACTATTCCCCAGAAGTCAAAAGCTGATCGTAGAGTTTGTCCCTCTGTGTCTGAGAAGATCGGGTAACAAGCTTTGTAACCACATGCAATGAGGGAAGAATTAGCACTTCACAGAGGTTGCAGCCCCAAGGAAGAACTCCTTAATGCAAATGTAGCTGATTTAAAGCAATTTTTATTAATTGCCACTACATTAGAATGATTATAATAAAACCGATGAATAATTTTAATACTCCATTAAGAAATCACATAATTACAAATAYACTTTTAATTTCCAGTTTAGTTTTGCCCGCCCCTGAATCAGGAATGGATGACTCTGTGTAACAAATAAGAAAATAGAAATTTAAGATGCATCAGAAAACAGAAATTTAAGTCAGAAATGTACAGGAATTGCTTTAAAATGAATGTTACTAGTATTAGATTCTTTAATGTAAGGAGGCACAGATTAACAACTTGGTMACATGATTTCTAATTATTTCATATGCATTTGCAGTTGTAACAGGATTTTGTATGAAAGGAAAGCAACACTACACAAACTCATCTTGCTAACTCAGTTCTAATAATCAATTGTGACAGAATTCTTTCTTCTGTTTTTTGTTCTTTTTTTTTTTTAAGTGAGCTGGTGAATCTAATTCTGTATGCATAGTGTGAAGGGGTACTAAATGGCCAGCTCTGGCCATCAGTTCTAACTGATGTTAGAACAAGCCCCTAAGTGAAGGTGGAAGATTTCAGACAGATCTCATGTTCGTGTTACCAGATTTCATTCTCACTACTTGTCAGAGGGATATGATCAGCACTGGAGCTAATTCTGCCAGGTTTCTGATATGAATCTTTTTCTCTCCTCTTCCCTCCACAAAGCAAATTGATCTTCTCAAGCCAGTATTTGGCCCTGGACGTATAAAAGCAATATGGAAGGACCAGACCATAACACTGAAGCCAACACAGCAGCTCCTAATTCCTTGGTATGTGATATTCTGTCCTGCACTTAATGTACTTAAAATTACAGCAGGCCATGAAGGTGGAGATAAGAGGCAGCAAACTGAAGAGCAGGATCAGCTAGAGGGGACCTAGAGATGACTGAAAGGCATCCTTGAATATAGCTTTATCCAAGAGTCAACCATGTGGTGTTCTTCTGTCAAGAGCAGCTTTATCCTCAAATAGGAGCAAATAAGAGTGTGAGATAAAGAGTGAAGAAAAAGGTTTTTCAATGGTGGGGAAGGGGTTGTTGTTTTTTGCCATAAATTTAGATAAATCATTAAAGCAAGGAGAAAAGGTTGATTTTGCCTATTTTTAGATTTTCCCATCGTTTAGGGCTCAAAATCTACTTTAAAATCCTCTAAATACAATCAAAAACTATTTCCTTCTGATGTTAGGAATGTGAAGCCTGCATTAAAAATAATTTGGGAGTGAGAAAATGGGTGTATACATCACATTTAGGTACCAGAGGTTTTCGCAAAAATCAGAACTGAGAGGCAAAAAGGTGAACAGTTTGATGACACTTTCTGGAGATCATGCTTTTGCTTTTGGGGGAGGGGGGAGATCCCTTTTTTTTTTTTTTTTTTTTTAGGAAAGAAGAGCAGTTCAAATGCTTTTCTTATCTCACACTTTTCTCCTCTCTCTTTTAACAGTTAATGCAAAAGTAATAAACACATCAGTGTCTGTATTTGGCATTTAAATCTCTGTAGGCTCCTTTAAACCTACATTTGGTCAAATATTGACCCTGCTGAAGACAGGAATCAAGGTTTCAGTCTGAATTTCTACATAACTTTCTAAGTAACCCAAATAACTGTTTTTCCTTTCTAAGTCCATACTCACAATTCAAAATTAAATGTATAAATATGCCTTTCACATGACAGCACTTATTTCTTTGCTAATACCACCTAGTGAGGCAGGTAGGATGGGTAAGAAGCTGAGAAGATGGGTTCGTACAACAGATAGTYAGCCCAGCTGAGACCGGGAAATCTTTTTGGCCGACACCTTAATTCTGAGCAAGACCAGAGTGAAAAGTGTGTCTGATGAGACAGCTTGCTGTAAGGTGAATTGGGGCCAAATTATCMGTTTTGAGAGGAATTGGGCCTCTGGGGTTTGCCTGCGCGGGAGGCTGCGTGCAGGCTGGCAGGTTTTGCCAGATTGAATGGGTGCACTTAAATCCTGCAAAGAGAAACGATTCCACCCAAATTACACCTGTTTATGACACACGGCTTAGTCACACTGTCCATTTATCACCTGTCARATTTCTGAGGCCTATCAAAATCAAATCCTGCGCTCCCGGATTTCGGTGCCACGACAAAAATCATCTAAACTTATTCAGGTTTCAAGACAATTCCACTTTGTCTTTCACACCGTTTGCCTTTGAAACTTCAAAGTCACAGATATCCCCAGGGGCAATTCGAGACACATTTATATAGTGCTAGAGTAAAATTTATCTTCTTCAATATATCTGAGATTTTCTTTTAAATTTCACTACAGCCAAAATGGTGCAGGAAAAGAAAGTGAAATTGAGGGTTAGAGATTTTTTTTTATTTAGATAATAAGAGCTCAATAACTTCATATTTTGTTTTCTATCATTAACTGTCTTGCTTTTTCTTAGTTAATCCTAAAGATTTGGGATTCTTGAGTCTTAAAATGGGATGTATTTGGTTTAACCCAGGTAAAGGAGAGGTAAGTTTGTACCTCAGGAGTAGAGGTGGCTTTTGTTTTCCCTATCAATATTTGACAGTCACAGAAACCTCAGCTGCAGCCATTCCAGGAATGTTTTTGGACCATTCACCCTGAAACTAAGCGTTCGCGGTTTGCAGGTGGGTCCCTGGGAAGGGTGCCCGTCGCCCGCTCGGGCAGAGCCGCGCTGCCTGCACGGCCTTTCCCAAGGCGAACCACAGTCTCCGATCCCACCTGGTGGCAGAAGATCAGTGTTTCAGCTGCAGCTTATTTCTTTATCTCTTACACTCGGATCCCAGTTCAGTGCCGGCTGATATTATTTTGCGATGATCTTCACGACCAGTCTGTTTCTGCGCSAGTTTACGCGCTGGCGTCCTGTCTGTGAAGAGTTTGAAGGAGCAGCAGCGTTGCAAAGCTCAGCAGCCCTGTGCTTGGACCTTCTTCTTGCWAACAAATCTCATCGCCAACCTCTAAACACTTCTTGCGCCTCCTCTTCCTCCTGTCATTTCTCCTGGTAGCGGACAGCCGGCTCGCTGCACCCGTCCTGCAGGCAGGGAAGCCGAGGCAAGAGGATTGCCTGGAGTTAGATCGCAGGAGAGCAGCTGGCACCAGAAGCAACCCTGCTCTCCTCGCTGCCATCATCCCGCTGGCCTGCTTTTCTGGGATGTGTGCGACAGCTAAACTCTCGCCCCTTTGGCTGAAACACCACACAAGCAATGACTCAAAAATCCAAAGACCAGAACTGAATCAGTTCAGGTTTTATTAAAACAGCTTCTGTGGTTTGCATTTTTCTTTAATTTTTTGGGTTGAAATTTTGAAACTTTAAAGTACATTAACTGTAATCGAGTGTACAGAAAGCCACGTGATTGTATGAACCCATGAGCTTGAAATACCAAAAACTTCGGTGTTTTCAGTTTGTGAGATGCTGAGATAAATATCAGAAAAAAATGACAACTGAATATGAGTGTGTCCAAGCAGTCCAAAGGGTTTAGGTTCTTAAATACATATATTTTGTTACTTTTATAGTCTCCAGAATGGATTTGGAAAGTGTGTTTTGAAAAGCAGGTCTTTTTCCCCATTCGCACAGTGAAGCATTGTAAAATTTTCCTTTAGCTCACAAATCACTGTGCATGGGGAATTTCAGTATTTGGCATCTGTTAGGAACATGTTACATACATTGAGTAACAAAGCTGATCCATGGGCAGTTCATTTATTTAATAAATAATATAAAGACAAAGACTTTACTAATTTCCTCCTGCTGTAGCACTAGAATGGCAACCTCACCGCAGAACTATCTCAGAAATGCTCTTAACCCTTAGTTCAGAGGTCAGCACGTAGACATTGAATTTTCTGCTCAGTTGGCTCAGTTGGCTCTGTAACAATTTAACTGCATTGTGGATTATATTCCTTTGTGTTGCACCAGGTTATCTCTGAACATTGCGCTAATGTTCAGAGAATAATCTCATTAATAATAAATTATATTATTCTATTAAAAACAGCCCATTCAGAGAAACATTTGTTTTGGAAATGGAGGAGGATGTGTAATTCTGACATACCTCACCTCAGATACATGGAAATTACTATTAAAGCTTGATTGTTAAAGAGAAAAGTATACTGTCCTGCTTTGGAAGTAATCTCATTTGTTTAAATTGCTGCAGATATCCATTAGCCACTTCAGCCCAATGCTCAGGAGTACACCCTGGAAAATCAATTACCCAGTAATTACCTCTAGTGAAAGGAACAGGTCTTAAAACTAGGGCAAAATCTTCCCATGCATATTCAACTTTAAAATTACAAACTGTAGTACAGCTACTTATTAGCTGTACCTCTGCAGAGCTATCAGGGAGCCGTGGTTTGTTTTTCAGGATATTTTGCTATGTTAGACCTATCCATATTCTGATAAATAAATCAAGAGAGTGTTTTGCAAAGGATGTTTTGGGGTATGAACAGAGAGYTGCCAGACTCTGAACGGTTGCAACTTAACTGCTTAGCGTCTGGGAGGTGATTGCTATTAGGCAGTCATTTACGCTTTCCCAGCATGCTGCAACTGTAAAATAAAATGATTTAGTTTAAATACGGGAAGTTTAATAACTCAGATCCTCAGCAGCAAGCCACAGGGCCACATTAAGCCATTTTGTTGCAGTCATATGAACATGCTTTTAAACTGCAACCCTTTGAGAGCATGTCAGGAGTTGTATAAGGATATAAACCTACCTCCAGGGGTTAAAATATACACATATATATAGAAAGGACAACCCTTCAAGCTACACCAGCAGCAGTAGATAATAAAAAAACAGACATCTGACGCATTTTTAGAAAAATAAAACACTAGAGCGAATAAAAACAAAGGCAAACTTTTGACAAAAGGGACAAATAACTAGGTAAAAAGACAATGATTTTCCTTCAGTGGAATTTAGTGCAAGATAGAAGAACTTCATGTTACTGAAGACCTGACCTTAAAATTTTTTTTTTCTGGTTTTTCTTATCCAAGGAACAGAAGACTGACACTCCTATCTCAAATGCTCTGATGAGATTTCCTGTGGAGGTGGGTGGAGAGGGGTTAAGGTAAACATTAAAAGGATGAAGTGTTGTCCCAAAGCGCACAGCTGGACATTACAAACTAAGGAAGGCTGACAAGCATTGCATGAGATAAATTTTATCCCAGAGATCTGCAGGAAGCCACAAGGGACAACAGAAAGTCTTAGGAAGAATCTTTTTGATATAATATTTTGCATGGAGGGGGAAGAATTAAGTAATGGAGCCAGGGACATAATTCACTGGGAATATGTTAAATGCTCTGAGGAGAAGGCTAGAAAAGCAGCTACAGACTTAGAGGAGGAACAAGTACCAAGTTGAAGAGGTTCATCTCGAATTAACTGTTTTTTTTCTTAGCCCATGTTCTGCCCCTATACTGAATGAGGCATTCACAGAAGGCATAGTGATTTTTCTGAGCAGAAATTGGATTTGAAGTATACACTACCTATTTATAAATAAAACACTTGCAATGGCAGAATGGTTGCCCTTGTTAAAGATGTGCTATTCAATTCTCTAAGCAGCAAAAAACTGAGGAGCACCTATCARGGAGTGAAGCAGCAGAATCACCATCTGTCATAGTGGCAATGACAAGCAGTTGCAACGTCAAACTTCAGAAGCTTCTCCACCTGGAAAGCTCCTTATCTAGGAGAGCTTCCAAAAGTTCCTGAAGGAGATCTTAGTGGCCTGGCAGGCTAGACTGGAGGAAGTGATGAGTGTCCAGTCTTTTGGTAGTCTTGTGGATCATGTACAGATCTTTTGGACTTCATGATACACTGGGTGAAGCAGAACTTGTTCATCACAAAGGAGGACCATTTTTGGCAAGCTGTTAAAACCATYGGGATCAAGACAGCTTCCCCATGCTGTCGGGACATCACCAAGGTCTATAATAAGATTGAGAGGCTGCCAAGCACTCCATGAGACAAGACAATAACCTGGGGAACAACATCCCCTCGACTGCGTGGGTATTTATAGAGTCTGACATGGGAATGGTCTTTTTCAATCTGTGAGAGCAAAGCACGCTCAACACTTGGCATAATCAAGCCCTGGGAGAATCTGCAGCTCCAGTCTCCATGTGTCCTCTGGCTGCCCCCAACACAATGCACACCAAATTGGGCAGAAAAATGTAGATAAATTCTGATGATTTTGAGGATAAATACCCTATGCCTCATTTGGACACTGCAAGAGTTCCCAAGTAATACAATCCCAGGTCAAATGGAGCTAGTTTAAGAATTTATCTGTGTCATTCATTGCTCTGTCTTCAGTCATTTGGCAAGAAAAAAAAAAAGGGGGGGGATATCAGCTTACAACACAGAATTTTCATTTGTTTGGGTGATTTTTAACCATTCAGTTTCTTCCACATCTTTAGCTGAACATATGTTTAGGTTCATCTGAGTGATGTCCAAATCACTTCTTATGAACCTTGCAAAGTCAAAAGCTGGATTTTAGTACTGTGTTTAATCAGAATTCAAGATGATTCAGTGCATACTGGGGGGCAGCCATTGTGAAAATGCTCTTAATATTCTCTGTTTAAATTGAATTATATGGTGCTTTAGCAGAAAAGCTACTAACTTTTCCTGTAATCTGTAAGCAGATATGAGAAAACAGTTGAACCAAAACAAGAAAATATCCAGGGAATTTCAGAGAACTCTGGTGTTTCTTCCTCTGACCTCYTGTCTTCTAGCACATACATATTCCTTGTCAATCACACTTAGTGCATCGGGTGCAAAATTTTGTGAGACTAGGCCAGTTCTGCACAGATAGATTTTAGGCTTAAATTCCTATCATTTTCACAAATGGTAGATCAAGAAAATGACGCTTTTAAGCTTTCAGGTTAGCAGACACTCTGTCCACTACCCTTAAAATACAGCTGGTTTATTCTAATTGTCTTCAGAAGACCAAAAAAAGTGTTCTGCAGTCATCCATTCTGCTCAGGTCAGGAGCAATGAAATCCCAGCTCCCTACAAATATCATCTTTCATCTTGTTTATAAAATCTGCCAAGTTCTGAAAGAATTAGGTTCCTGCTTGGCTCTGCTCTGATTGCAAACAGATAGCAACAAACATCAGCAGCCAGGAGACCCTATCTGTTTGCATCGAATATTTCTGTGTGAGCACAGAATATCAAAAGGCTCCTTCACTCGTCCGTGCAATCTCAAGGGTCTGAAAGACAAACTCTGCCCAGGCTACAAGRAGAAGGAGAACTTTCCAGCAGCAACAAACTCTGTTGTTGCTTGCACCAGCGTGAAGCTAGAACAACTTTCTCTGGCACTGAATATAATCCAGATATATATGTTATTGGCCAGAGTCTATCAGTGTCCTTCTCACACTGGCTTTCTGCATAGATCTCCATTGCAGACAGCTAAACGATGGAATCATTAAATACATACAAGTAACACCAGGAAGACTAAAAACATTTTCTACTTTTGGGCTATATAGCTGAGACATGTCGTCTGGATTTTGATTTTCTGAGGCAAAATTGTTGAGTAATCATCAAATGTGTAGAGTCGCAGGAGAAAGAATTACAGTAATACATTGGTGTCCATTAAAATAAAATTTCTTTTAAACTATATCTCCCCCCAAACACCTGGCAGATCACTTGGGAGCTTCTTATCAGTGAACCTCCTTCACGCAGAGCAGTCTGACAGAAACAGAAAAATAGTTCRGTGGGTTTGTCCAACTTGTTTTGTCATTTTAGATTGTATTTATTAAAAGGCAATAATTTTTCTGCCAAAGGTAATATTAACATAAGTTTAACAGTGCATTCCTGTGATTGAATCTCCCTGAGAATCATTGTTAAGAAACATCCCTCTTCAGAGATTTTAACCCAAAGGCACAGCAATCTGAAAGCAAAGCTGACTGGAACGAAGAAGGTGACAAACCGCTTGGTTTCCACTCCCCAAACAGCGAGAATAGCGGTAAAATAATTAGGAAACGGGACCATCTCAAAGGAATGGAAGTGGACAAATTTGAACTTCTCTCTCAGCAGTAATTTACCCACCAGGAGAGTTTTGTAGCTGCTTAGGAAAAGGGCAGGCTGCACGCGAGCCTGCAGGAGGACGCTCGTGCACAACCCGYCTATGCCAGCGCTGCAACTCAGGGTGAAAATGTTTCCAGTGCAGACCCCCATCTCCCAGTCAAGAAGATTGTTTTCACTTGCATCAAAATCRAATTATAAAAGAAAACTCTAGCCAAAGCCACAAAACTCACCCTGGCTTTATGTTACAACTGGATAAAGTCACCACTCCACTTTACATGGTTTCCACATACACACATGCACATAACTGTCCTCGAGTTTGGCAACAGGAAGAAGAACATATCCCCTCTTCAGAGTTTAAAGTGAACGAAGTCTGCGTGTTTATGGGTTTCCTCACAAAGCTTTTCCACAGCTGTATCTGTTTTACAAATAGAGCTGGCCAAATTAGCTGTAGACTAATATCTATTACAAAAGTGCCCCCTCTGTATTTTTCCACAAATTCATAGTAATTTCTTACATAAAAATCTACTCTYTGAAAATTTTGCCAATATCTTCAGTGAATAACCGTATAGTAGAAGACAGGATTTTTTCCTAACGARTAAAGTGATTGTTCATCTTTTTTTATGTCAGTGGCTACCAAAATCGTAAGTATTATCTCTACTCACTGAGTGATAACTGAAGCACCAAATGGTAAAGAATATTAGACTATGAACAGTTTTCTGAGGTGATTTTTTGGATGAACTAGTCATGCAAAAATCCACAAAACTTGTAGGACTTGTAAACCTTTTGAAATACAGAGCAGTTTTCTCAGCATTTGCAAATTGCAAATAATATTTTCTTAAGCCAGTCTTGGCCTCATCGTTTGGAAAAATACTAAGGCCTTCTTTTTACTGTCAGTCTAATTCTATGTGCAAGTGTGTTTATCCCTGTAAGTTTTAAAAAATACTGTACAGTATCCTCTGATTGATCAAGTGTTACAAGTAATGACGGTGCTCTTTTTAAGTATTTATTATACTCTCTTTCCAGACTAAATCGTAAAAAGAAAAAAATGAGGGAACAAGACGATAGCGCTCTTTAGCCAAAACCAGCAAGATATTCAGTAAGCTGATCTAGAAACACTGCTTTCAAGTTCAACAATGCAAAGTAGATACCACACAGTTCTGAGGTTTTAGGGTGGACTTCACCAGCACATTAGCCTTGTGTTCATCCTTTGCTCCCTTTAAGTGATAAGCAAGGCATAAAATCTAGCTCGTCAGCAAAGGGAATGARTCAAAAGGCCAGATGGATGACTCTGGATCGAGTGGCAAGACTGCTAGCATGTRGAGCAGTCACTCACCTGAGATGGGTTATCAGGCCTCGAGATCCTTTGTCATCTTGGGCCATCTAAAAGGGAAGTAATATCATAAAGGAGAGAAATCATCATCTATTGAGCGTACAGACCTCAGTCTCAGAAGGGCTGCTTAGATCTGGTTCAATTCAGCCCCGTTCCCAGCACTTTGCTCTCCATGGAGAGCAGCTGTAAATTAGCCTCTATAGACAAAGACCAAAGGATCGGCCCAAAGTGACTGGAGAAGGATGTTCCAAAGCCCAAAGCATCTTAGTTATTCCCAAGCAGGGGGGCAGGGAACAAATTGCTGTTGCCAGAGGAAGCAGGAGAGGGCTATCGCTTCTGCTTACTCTAATAAAAAGGCTTGCAGAGCCATCATTTCATTTGCTGAAGCTATTTAATAACACAGGTTGCCACCTTGTGTATTCAACAGATGCAGGGCAGTGGAGGCCTCTTTGCGCAGGACTAATCAAGTACATCAGGAATTAATAGTGACWAGCGTGGCTGAGAGAACTACTGTAATCTTCCAGGGTAGCAATAGCTATGGAAATGATATCTCTGTATACATACTTCTCTTATTATTTGATGGGTAGGCAAAGACATYGCTACTATATATGTTTACCAAAAAGTTTCTCTGAGCTCTAAGCCTCTACATAAAARCTGGATAGCTGTAAAAGTCAATGTTTCAGGAGCATGGAATCACCAAAAAGAGTAACTTTTTCTTTTTTCTCTGGATCATGCACTATATATATCATCCACCCTTGATTTTTACAGTCTCCTGCAACAGAAAACACAACCAGAGAGAGTTCACAAACGTTGAGAAAAAGTTGATTCCTGGAAGGAATATCTCCCCATCAAAYGAAGCGTTGTGAGGGTCCCCGTGATCAGATAAAGGATCACTGAGCCAACAAGGGATGAGTAGACGCGGCAGTATGCCAGATGAGAAATCCTGGAGGACAGGCACTTGGGTTAGAGCAGCAGGCAAAGGCCACAATATTCTGAGTATTGACTGGGGAAGGACAAGAACCAAAGAAAAACTGGAGCAATCAGGGTGAGGTAAGAGTTTAGCTGCATAGGCAAATGAGAGCCTAGAAGGTAAAAGTCCGTGTGCGTGTGCCAAAGGGTTGAAAGGACCATTCCTGATTAAGAGGTAGAAGAATCCAGAAAAAATTGAATTGAATTAATTATGAAATTAACTCTAATTCAATTTCCAGCCAAAACAGCAAATACATTACTTAGGCAACTGAGAGGTGCCTTCAGAGCCCATTCACTATACTTGCTCTGTGGCTCAGATTTCACAGGGAATATGGGAAGACAGAAGTGAAGCACCTTCCTTCCTACRCAACGGCTCCTGCTCAGTTTTTGTWCTGTCCCAGAAGATGTTATCTTACRACTTAAAGGAACAACACATTTGCCCAAGATGAAATATGTCTGTACACCAAGTGCAACAGAGAAGAGCCTGCTCAGAGAACATCACATCTTGCCTCGGTGAAAAAGGACACAGTRGTTAGCACTACAGGTTGTTAAATGCACACAGACGGAGTAGCACAAAGCAGTTGTTCATCATGGGCTATGACTAATTATTTTCATTCACCAGCACATTTGGGGCCTTATTTCTTAAACAGCAGTTTCTCAAGTGGTAATGAGATCTGGGGGTATTTACCAYCCAGTTTGTCTGTTATTAGAGCACACTCCTAATGCATCTGTGGGCAGATGAATATTAACTGAAGAGTTAAAATAAAAGGTCAGTCAAAGGCCAAGAAAAGTGAAATTAATTACATAAAGGTATAAAACAGTGCTGAATCAGTCAAATGCCAGGATACTGATAGAGACAAGATAGGCRGATCAGCTAAGGCAGCTGCTACCCTCAGAGCAAACCCTGGATTTAGGGAGCATAAATAAACTCCTGCTCCCTGAGGTCCTGGCGGTCTGGATCCTCTCTCACTTAGGCCGTTCAACAGCGTAGCCAGATTTGCTGTACTGCCTGCAGCTGATTTGACTTAAGAGATTACTGCCCCCAGCCATTTGCCCTCACTTATCCCACCACTTCTGATGCTCGTTACTATCCATCCTGAACCATCAGCAGAACTGTTCRTATCCAGGTTTAAAAACAACTTTCAGTAGGTTTTGTTTTCTTCTTTAAAAAGGACATTTTGGCAGACAAGGCAAGGGAAAATTATGCCAATAAATCCATGTAGGTCATGAATCCTAGGAGGAAGTGAGGAAGAACAGTCACCAAGATGGTGGTCTGAGGACCATAGTCTTTCACACCAGCTCAGCTATGGCCAAACCTGCACATGGGGCTGCTCATGGAAACAGGAGTAACTCCTCAGAGAGTGAACTTGCAACATCACCAAAGAAAGGCAACATTTCTTTTATGAATTATGGCTTTTATTGCTCTTACCATTGCTATATCAGATAGCCTCAAAAGTCAATGCACTCCTATGTCTCACACCAAAGAAAAGGCATGGAGTTTGGATTTTATTCTTGTTTTTGTGAGTTACCATACAAGCAATCAGTCTGGAAAATCCTGTTGAAGAAGTAGGTTTAATATATGATGTTGAATGCTATAGATGTAGGAAAATTTGTCATGAATGTCCTTCGCTGGTTAAAATTACCCATAGAAGGTTCTAGCTGGGAAGCACCAGACCAGAGTAGAGACAACATGATAATTTTGTCAAAGCTGCTGCTCTAGCTTGAGCAAGGGGGTTGGACTAGATGATCTCCAGAGGTCCCTTCCAACCTCAACGGTTCTGTGATTCTATGATTTCTGCTCAAGGTCCCAGGGACATTCCCTCTATTTTTTTAAGAAAAGAATCATATATTGCAGTTATGGATGACAGCAGAAGGCCCTCAAAAAGACAGGCAGAACATCCTGCAGGCAGAAAGGAATCCAACCTTGTCATATAAATGATTTATTATGAATTTTTGGCTCAGCTCTGCAACCCAGATTGAAATTCACCCCACCAGGCACTTTCCATATGTCAGAAGTTGTGTGACGCTCTTTCTTTTTGGTACAGTGCAATAATCGCTAACTGGCAGGTTGAGTAAATACTTTCCATAGTTGCAAAGACCAGATGTTGCACCATTCCCTCTGGCGATTAAAAATCAAAATAATCAGTCTTTGTGTTAACATACTGACTTCTATTGCCTTATGATGTCAACACAATTTTGTACCCTTACCCTCTCTTACAAAATAGAAACAACCTATTAACATAGTAAAATAGGCTAAAAGTACATAGACAGGCAAACACAGGAAGTTTTTCCTAGGCCAATTCAATTATTAAGATGTTAATCCTTTCAGTATTCATTCTCCTCCAGACAACTCATGACTATGTTGGGCTTTTAAAATTAAAAAAATCATGAAACTGTGTGTGTAGAGTGGTTTGTGTTTTACATAGATCACCTTAACTACAATTCTGTTTTTAAAATACTTTTTTTATTTTTATTTTTGTCTTAAGAAAATTGTACTGTAGATCATCCCTGCCAAAGACATTCTTTTACAACCACTRAAATGCTTAAGGACTTTTCTTTGTTTTAAGCTAAATTATATACTTTGAAAATATGAATTACAAGCATTACACAAAATATCATTTTTTAACAATTTTTTTTTTGAAATTTCAAAACATGAATTAAAAAGATGATAGACTTGACCAGGAGAAAAACAATTCCTATAAAAAACAAACAAAAAAAGAAATCAAAAAAACACAGAAACACAAAAACCCAAAACCCCCAAAAAACAAAGCCTCTAAAAAACAAAAACTCAAAACCCCCCAAAAACAGAAAACAAAAAGCAGAAAAACCACAAAACTGCAAAAACTCAAAAACAAAAACAAAAAACAAATAAAAAACAGAAAAACAAAGAAAAATAAAAAATGAAAATGAAAAAAGCTCAAAAACAGAAACAGAACCCCCCCAAAGAAACAAAAACAAAAATCMAAAAACTAAAAACTAAATCACAAAACAAAAACAACAATCAAAAATAAAAAACAAAAAACAAAAAAGCCCCAAACCCTCAAAACAAAAAAGAACAAAAAGCAAAGAACTAAAAAAGCAAAGAACTAAAAAAGCAAAAAAACCAAAAAAATCCCTAAAATGAAAAAGAAAAAAAAAGAAAATAAAAGACAAAGAACAAAAAAGCCTTTGAAACAGTCCTACCCCCTGAAAATTTCCAGACTTATGTCTTATTACGTCTTTTTTCTGTTGCCCATTTAAACCTCCTCCCCTCTGAGCAATACCACTGAGATAGGTGGGTCTTCCTCTGCAGGTCCCCTAGGAGAAGCAGAGAGGCTTGCCCCTAACTCACATGTGCAAGCTGCAATCCACACGCTTGTTTTAAGGTTGCGTGGGTCTCCAGGACATTAGGATGGCTCCCAGACAGCCTGCTGACTAAAGAATCTGAAGACAAATAAATTTCCCATGTTTAATAGCCGTACTACTAACGTGCTATGGCAGTTCAATTATCGGACACGCTGTGTGGTTAGCCATCAAACTTGAAAATATTTCTTGTGTGAAATCACCCTAGCATGAGACGTTTCAGTCAAAATATTAAAAATGTGTTGAAGACCTAAAGCCAAATTCTCCTCTTACACACTCCAGCATGACCAAAGATTTATATGCAAGTCTACAGCAATAAATTTAGCTCTGGTCATAACTAGCCTTTTCCCAAAAATGAAACTGCATGCATCTGCCATTCCTCTCCCTAAGCAACAGGACACTGATTTGGAGGCAATCTGGAGCACATTGATCACTCTTYCCTGCTCCAGTAACATAATTGCAGATGCTTATGAAATTGGAGATCTGAGCTACAGGCTCAAGCCTAAGTAAGGCCAGTGGAGAGGCTGCTCTTCACAGAATCAAAGAATCACAGAGTAGTTGAGGCTAGAAGTGCCTTTGGAGCTCRCCTAGTCCAACCCTTTGCTCACAGGGGTCAGCTAGAACAGGCTGCACAGGACAATGTCCAGTTCAGTTTTGAATATCTCCAAGGATAGAAACTCTACAGCCTCTGCAGGCAATCTGTTCTAGTGCTCAACCGCCCTATAGTAAAAAATATTTCTTCTTATGTTTAAATTGAATTATTTGTATCTCAGTTTGTTGCCATTGCCTCTCACCCTCTCACTGTGTATCACTAAGAAGAGTCTAGATCCAGCTTCTGGAGGGAAGTAAATAACCTGCTAAGGCCCACGCTGAGCCTTCTCTTCTCCAGGCTAAACAATCCCTGATCTCTCAAATGTYTCCTCAGAAACTCCAGTTCCTTAATCATCTTTGAGGCCCTTCACTGGAMTTTCTTCATGTCCCTCTTGTCCTGGGGAGCCCAGAATCAGACACAGCACTCCAGATGTGGTCTCACTAGTAGAGGGGAAGACCACTTCTCTCGACCTGCAGGCACCACTTCCCCATAATATAGCCCAGGATGTCATCACCCTTCTACATCGCAAGGGCACATTATTGGCTCTTGTTCAATTTATTGTTCACCATCATTCCCCAGGCCCTTCTCTGAAAAGCTGATTTTCAGCCTGGTGCCCACGGTTATTCCTCACTAGGCGCAGGACTTTGCATTTTCCCATGTTGAACTTCATGAGGTTCCCATCAGCCCATTTCTCCAGTCTATAAAGGTCTCTCTGAAAGGCAGCACAACCAGCTGCTCTATTTTTCGCTCCTCCCAGTTGCATATCATCTGCAAACTTGCTGAGAATGCTGCCTSTCCCATCAGCCAGGTCACTGATGAAGATGATAGAGTATTGGCCTCAGTGTCAACCCTTAGAGTTCACCACTACTGACTGACCTTCAGCTCAATTTCATGCCACTGATCACAACCCTCTAAGCCTGGTAGTTCAGACAGTTTTCAGTCCACCTCACTGCCCACTGATCTAGTTCTGTACTTCATCAGTTTGTGAGTGAGGATGTTATGGGAGACAGTGTTTGAAATCCTCACTAAAGTCAAGGTAAATAACATCTACAGCTCTTTTCCTCATCTACCCAGCAAGTCATTTCATTGAAAAAGGTTATCMAGTCGGTCAGGTATGATTTCCCCTTTGTGAATTCATGCTGATCGCCTCCAATTACATTCTTGTCCTTCATATGTTTGGAAGTGGTTTCCAGGATTATTTTCTCYGCCACTTTCTCAGAAATCAAGGTGAGGCTGACCATCTGACAGTTCCTCATATCCTCCTTCTTGCGGACAGGAGTGACATGCTTTCTTCCAGTCATCTGGAACATCTCCCAGTCACCATTACCTTTTAAAGACAATTGAGAATGGCCTTGCAACAACATCAGCCAACTTCCTCAGCACTTGAAGGTGCAACACATCAGAGTCCATGGACTTGTGTTCTCTAACCTGATCCTTTTCCAGTGAGGTGAGTTATTCTTTGCTCCAGACTTCCCCTCTGGTCTCATGGACCTAAGAGTCGTGAAGGTCAGTCTTCCTAGCAAAGACTGAGGCAAGAAAGACACTGAGTACCTTGGTCTTTTCCACGTTGTCACCAGGGCCCATGCCCCATTCAGCAGAGAGACTATGTTTTCTGGAGTTCTCCTTTTCCTGGTGAGGTAGCTCTAAATGCTCTTTTTGTCATTCTTCACATCCCTAGCCAGATTCAAGTCCTGATAGGCCTTGGTTTTCCTAATCCCGTCCCTGCACACTCAAAGAGAGTTTCTTCCTTCCTCCTAGACACCTGTCCCTGCTTCCACCTCTTGTGCATTTGCTTTTTATGTTTGACTTTTGTCAGGAGCTCCTTGTTCATCCATGCAGGYCTTCTCTTACCTTTACTTGATATCCTCCTCTTGGGGGTGGACTATTCTCAAGGTGGGAGGATCTTTGAAAATCAACCAGCTGTCTTAGACCCCTCTTCCCTTCAATGCCATTGATTCTAGACCCCTCTTCCTTTCAATGCCCATCTCCATTGAGATTCTTCCAAAAACATCCCTGAACAGACCAGAATCTGCTCTCCTGAATCCAAAGTTGTGACCGTGACTTGTTCCCTCTTCTCAGGATCCTGAACAGATCCTCCTAGGATCCATCTCATGGTCCCAAGGCTGCCCCTAGCCTTCATATGTCAACCAGCAATTCCTTGTTTGTAAGTATGAGCTCCAGTAGAACATATGTTCTTAAAAACAAAAAGTAGGTAAAATTTATTTCAGAAGAGTGATATGCAATGGTCTGTGGTGATTCACAGAAAGTCATTGGCCACCTTAGGCTTGAACTAGTCAGATCTTAAGTCCCTCACAAAAGATAAGAGGCCATGAGATCTGCTTCTGTTCTCTTCTATAGTCCAGAAAATATTGTTCTTCAGCAGTAAATGCCATGTGTAAATAAGAGAAAGACTATGAGATATAGCTTCTCAACAGTAGATGAAACCACAAAATATAGCCAATCATTGTACACRTCTACATATTTCAGTGATGCGAAATCCCAGACTACAATGAAGAGAGGACAGAATCTATGAACAGAATCTACTCATTTCACTGAGATTTTCATACATTATTATTCCTTTGAAACAGAAAGGTGGAAATACAAGGCTCTATATATAGTTATACCATTCCACAGATCATACAAAATTTTTCAAAAATCAGTGTCGCCTGGCATATTGTCACCAAAATGTTTTTCAGTTACCATGAAGAGAAGTAAGGTTACACATTCCATGTGTATTCATTAACTGCTTATCTTCATTTTCCTCATGTTGTTTGTTAGAGCTCTTTTTTTGTAGCTATTTTGTAAAACACTTTCTGATGTCTTACAGATTCGTCACAGCACACCTTCATCTAGATCACTCTTTGCAATTAATGAGTAAAACCAAGAGAATTAGGGACTGTATCATCTCATCCTATAATAAATATCTAAGATAGGACCAAAGACTCACAGCCTTAAAAGTGCTCCTTTCTACTGACCTTAAAAGGAGCCCACAGTGTTTCACTTAGGAAYGGCCTTCCACACTGCAGACCTCCAAAGTCTGATGAGATTAATTCCACTTTCTGCACATGAAAGAAAAATAGTGACAAAAAATATTATTTGCAGCTTTTTMAGTGAACTATGTTAGCCAATGAACAACTTATTCATTAATAGCTAACATTAGAAAGACATCTGAGATATTTCTCACTTAAATACTGAAATAATACTGTCTCCGTTCTTAGTAAGGATTGTGACACAGTTGGCAGTGGTAATTGGAAACAAGAACAGGAAAATCAGAAAGAGCAGGAAGAAAAATTTCAGTGAATCAGTCAGCCAGAGTGGTGCTTATGGTGGGAGCACTGCAGATTAATGCCTAAAAGGCGAGGAGGAAGAAACCTGCAACTTCAACACCATACCCTGACAGCAAAAGTGTCAGGATGCTGACAACTCACCAGCTCCCACACCAAAACTGAAGCCATTGACCTTAGGACCCCGAGGGGCAGCGGAAGAGTGAGCATAATACCAGAAAGAAAGGGGGAGATGCTAGGGAGAGTGTGGTATAACAACTTTAATCAAGTTATTATTGAGACTCTTTCAAGTAAGTGTTAATCGCTCTGCAATGATGACATATCAACTAAAAATAATTTTTTGGTTACACTAAGAATAAATTTTTGRTTTTGCATATAAGGTGTGTAAGAATTTCAGCATCAAATTGGACTACAGATGGGAGGTGGGTGCAAACTAGTGAAACCTGTTGGTGACACATTGCTGAGAGGCACCGTACATCTTAGGTAACCTGCCAGAAAGAACTGGCATGGATGGTCTTGCAAATGGAAGGATTAGAAGTAGGATGAAATGCAATAATATCAAAACTGAAAAGCCTAGAAGTCTAATAAAGCAGTCTTTCACTCTTTTGCTATAAATTTAAGGCTTTGGGCTGGTGAAGGAGGCCAGGATCAAGGGGTATTGGGGTGCTGATTGATCGTGGGTGACTGTCTGTCATCAGTGGGCCACTGATGAGAGAAAGGTGAGTGTAAATCTGTAGATTATCAAGGAGAATAAATTGCACTGCGATGCTAAAACCTCAGAGGCACTGCATCAAGGACAGTCCTTGCAGTCTCTAGTCTCCCAAGTCGTCTCTAGACTACACAGATAAAAAATATAAAAATTAACCAAATCTGACAGATGATCTGACAGCTGGTCATAGGGTGATTCAGAAAATGGCAATTCGCATCATGTGAGAAGCGACTGAGGGATTTTAGTATATGGGTTCAAATAAGAAGTGACTGAGACAGGTTATCAATACAGATCAAACTGAACTGTGAATAATCCTTTCTACAGGCAATAGGTCTGGATGGGTTCAAGACAGAAGATGCCAAATTCCTGGAAAGGGGGGTATAACAACCAAAATACCTACCGTGTGTGCCTACAACACTCCTTTCATTGTATTTTTATGATATTTAATTAATTAATAAATTGCTTGTTATAGGGTGTCTGTGGATCGTATCCAATGCATAATTTATATTCAAAATGTGAGGTATTTCACAAGCCCCTGAGATGTCATAAAAGGGCTGTAGGTAGAGCAAGGATTCAAGGAGACCTCTCCCTTGCCTGTGTGACACATGCCTTGTGCCTTGTTCTCCGGTTGTGAGGTCAGGAAACAATTTCTCTGTAGGTAATGTTGGCAGAGACTGAAGTGGATGTGAGGKTTTTTTTTCTTTATTTTTCTTCCCATCCACTTCTGCACATATTTCCCCTAACAAATCCCTGCCAATGTTTTCGTAATGCTGGTCTCTAGCTGATTCTCTCAAGTCCTCTCTTCCACATTACTTAGTCGCCGGCTGTCACTGTCCTTAACAGCAGCAAAGTCAACGTCATGGAAGCTATAGCACTGGAACATAAAGCAAGGATCATGACTGCTTATTCCTGCTGGTTCTAACACCAAGGACTGACGATAAATGTCTACTATGAGTTGTTATCAGTTTAGAGTGGAGAAACGGTTTCAGCACTTCCTGAAATATCTAAGTTTGTATTTTCAAACCTTGGTGCCCAAGCTGAGTCCCAGGTCTGAAGAGAGCAATGTAGCTGCACATACAAGAAGTATAAATAAAAGACATTTTCTGTCTCCTGATTACTTTGATGGTGAACTCTCATAACTTATGTTTCACTGACTGTTGGGACTGTCACTTTTTTTCCTAGGCATTGATATAACAAAGCTGGTAAGCATATGCTTAACATAGAAGAGCACTAACTCAAATCAAAACTTGAAGTCAACAGAATTGAAGCAGAAATTTAAGTACTTTGCCAACTTGAAAGAGTGGTTTATATAAAACATTGCAATTCTGTGAAATTTAACAAAGTTTTGCCATTTCTTCATGCTGAAGTATCATTCCAAATACAAGAAGAACTACGTTCTCAAAAGATATGTACGTTTAAGGACACATGCTTTAAAATAACTTTTTTGTTTACTAAGGGAATGATCTTATACACTTATACAATATACCTAATTTATGGATTTACCCATAATTTATGGTCTTAGTCTAAATGTTTATGTTTAAAAATCAGATTTAAAATACATACTTTGTAGTGCCAGGAATAAGCTAGTGCCGTCGAAAAATTCAATATCAAATTAGCCTTTTTCTGAGGATTTATTAATTCGCATGGCTTTCTTTTCCTCTTAAAAGTGAACTTTTCTCTCCTCAAGCTGTRTAGTTCCACTAGGCTGAATTCTGCTGTCGTGCCAGGTACAGTCCAGGTGAAGTGCTACTGCATTAGYACCTAGTGGGGTGAAAGGCATTTAAATGAGGCACAAATCTGACTGATTTTGGTAATCTTGGTTTACTGAAATTCAAAGGGCAGTTGCTAATTTATAGATTTCTACGCCTTGTGCTTGTGAAGACACCAACATCCAWCTGTCTCCCCATGTTCAGACACAGGGAGTGCAGTGCCACAAGTCCTCCACYGGCATAATCTGGCATGACTATATCAACACCCACAGAGAGAGCTCTCCAAGTTTATACCTAATGAGAACTGGATCCCGAAGCACTAACTCTCCCTTGATAACAAATGAGACATCATCTGTTCAACTATTTCACTGCTGGTCATTTTAGCTGTAAATTCAGCTGTTAAGGGACTGGGAGGCGGTGAGTGGGGAGGGAACYGAGCAATATGATACCCCTTTGGGCTTCTTCCTAGCTGGTAAATTGCTGCCATTTATCATGTGAATGTAATTATGCAGTACTAACCTTTGAGCTGTGCCTATTAATCCTCCACCAACATCATTAGAAGAAATTTCCATTTTGGACACATCCCAGTCTTCTGATATCCTGGGATGACTGGTGGGTTTATAATGAAAGGGCAATCCATCTCTTTTAGGCCAAGCACTAAGAAATGGACACATTCCATATTGCTCATATTAAAAGTAAGCAAACACTTGTTAACAGGGTTATATTAACTGACTACATGATTACCCGTGCTAAGATTTTTCTGTCATGATGCCACACTAGATTAGGAATATCTATTTTCACCTGTAGGTATCAGCTGCATAAAGTAAAGGAAAATCAAGTTGGGAAAAATCTAATCAAAAACAAAGAGGTTGATTTATTACTGCTGGCCATCAGATGACCTGCCCTGAGCAAGAAGATGGACGAGATGACCTCCCAAGGTCTCTTCCAACCTAAATTATTCCACTGTTCCACAACCCTGGAGTCTCCTTCTGTTGTACAATTGCATAATAAATCATCTTTAATCCAAAGAACTCTCATTCTCCGATCCAAAACCCACAKGCCTAAAGCTAAAATGAAATATCCTTTTGAATGAACAGGGCCTGGGGCCTGACAGAATGTGACAGGCAATGAATGAAAGAGGAAACAGAAGAAAAAGACCAAACAGCTTTGCCCAAAGTCACACAAAAGACTGAAAGCAGAACTGGAAATAAAATGYTATTCACAAGTCAGAATAAAGAAGGAAATGGGAGTTTTGAATCACTAGATCAAGTGAGATTAGGGAATATGGACGCTGAGGAGGGAAAGTTTCCAGAAATATCATTCTACATGTGACAGTTACCCCCTGATGCCTCTTACTAGTCATGTGCCTAAAAATCCCCTTTAAATCCCCATCTGCCCTGGAACAAGAACTGCCTCGCCATGACTAACCGTGGCCTGAGACCTGKCCACGTGCTGTAGGAATTCTCAGACAAGCCTGACTTAGGAAAAAACTCACCTGACAGCTTGTCACTCCACAAATGGAGAAAGAGGCTGACATTTAGTTGATCTGAGGAGGCATACTAGAGGATTTATTTTTCTCTCTCTTTAAAGAAAATAAATATTTTCAGCATACCAATTTAAAACTAATTTCCACATCTGGCTACAAYGTTGTCTATACTGACCAGGATCTGGGGAAGGCCTTGACATTTCATTGACATCGTCCCTTCCAGCAGGAGATTTTACAGGTTTTGCATAAATCAGATATGAATACATTCTTTGACATTCATGGTATTTGCATGTGGAGAAGTCAGAATAAGCTGGGGATTTCCTAAATTCACATCAACACACAGCTGTGTCTGATGTCTAATAATCTTCCTTATCTGGGAGAGCTTCAATCTGTAGAGTAAGGAGACAGCTGATCAGTCAACATCAGTGCTGAGGACAACAGGAAGAACACCTTGGCTAGTTACTCTTCCTCAGGTCCTTTTTGGTATCCATCTCAGCCAATATGAATGTCAGAGGGGTAAAAGCTCCAGCAGGATACTCGGGGGCTTTGGCCCAGGGGTCACATATGTCACATCTGCACTGGTAACGAAAACAGGAGCAGCATCCAGTCCTCTGTTTTCCTTTATCCAGCAGTACAGACATATCCAGGAAGGGMAGTGGGGCAATGGATTTCTCCCTGTCATGCCCATGGACATTTCCATAACATCCAAATGTCCAACAGCCTACGTGAATAAGCTCATCCCCACTGCTGCCCTGGGGAAACACCTCATGGTACCCACCAATGGCATAGGGCAGATCAGAATTTTTTTTTAAATTATGTGCCTCAGGAAGAATAGATGTTTTAAAACAGTTCAGTGTTCAGCCCTGCTTACTTACCTCCTTATGTCCAAAGACATAAGGAAGGCTGTAGTGGGACAGGTATCTTGCTCTCTCATCAAAAAGGCTACTTGACTGCCGCTGCCCCATCGCTCACTGCACTCATTGGGCACCCACAGGCACCACATCTCCGCAAGCACTACACTATGGATGATAGTTGACTGTCACACAGGTGCACATTGCAAAAGGTGACATGAGGCATCACATCATGGATGAGCTCCATCCTGGAGACACCAGGAACCTAGCTGCCCATTGCCTATGGGACATGCTGAGGTCTGAACCTCACACCACGGAAATCTTCCTCCTAGTCACCTTGAGGAAACCTCAGAGAAAAGCAGACCCTGAGGAAAAACAGGGCTAGGAATGATTAGAAAAGTTGAAGAGAAACCATAAGTGCAGCATTTTGGAGGATGTTAAGAAAAGGAAGGTGGCTTGCAGTGACTGCACTTCAGCATTTGAAAGGAGTAAAAGACACTTTTCTTTAAGCATTGCACAGTAAACAAGGGCGGGTAAAGTCTGGCATGAGCWTTACCCAGAAAAAGTCTGCTGGCATGGTGTTAGCATGCCTCCCAGCCCGTTTTTCTCAGAACCATGATTCAGGTGGCTCCTTGAAGGACACAGCCCCCACTGGGCTCTTGCTTCCCTTGGCAGCATGGACAGCTTTGCCATCTCTTCAACATGCCGGCCTCTCTGCCTTCTTCTCTGCCTTACATCCCTTGAAACCTCTCCACCTCATCCCACCTGGAGCACATCCCTCCAAGCTCTGAATTACAGTAGAAGCCAAGGGAGACTGAAACAGAAGGCTGAGCAGGTCACATGGAGAGCTATTGACTTGGGAAGCTTTGTTTCTTGAGGAAAACACATTACCCAGGGTTCCTGCTTGCACTTGTTGTTTCACGTCCAGTTCCCATGGAGTAGCACTGCTAGAATCGTTGCTATTTGCAATTCTTTTCCTGATGAAAGCTGGCTGTTTGGACAAAGCCCAGGTATCTACTGTAAATATCTACTTTAACCTGATCTAAAAGAAAAAAGTCAGTGACCAAAACCTTTTCAATTTCCAGTTTTCTGATGGAAATTTAACACTTTCTGTAAAACAATAAAATAGACAAATATGTCATTTTTGAAAATTATTTCAACAGAAGAATGAAAGGACATCTGGAGCTCTTCCACACAGGAATGGGAAACAGGGCAAGTTCTAGACCTTTATCCAGCCTCGTGTGGCCCAGCTGCTCTGCAGAAGCAGCAGATGCTACAGAGGAGCTGGGCTGTCTCTGTGAGATGAGGACTGGTCTCCTCCATAGTTCTTTTTCACCCCCTCACCTGGCGAAGACCAAGAGGATTTCTTCCTCAAACCTTTACATTAAGCACTTCCAAACAAAACCAACCCAACAAACAGCAGTGCTCGTGCAGGAAAAACTCATACATCAAATTACGCCTGTCAAAGTTGTTCTGCTTGCTGGCAGGGTGCAGCACTGCATGAACACTGCGGGGTGTAACCGGGAGTGCTCCCGTTCACCTGAAGGCTAATGAGGAGAGCAAGGACTCCCAGAAGGGGCTGCTGCAGATGGCKGTCCAGCTGCTCCGTAAGCCCACGCTCTCGGGCCGTCAGGCCCCGGTTCCTGTAACTCGGTACTCGGAGTCTTCTCAGAATAGCTGACACTGATAGCAACTGGCACGGAGTATCCCTGCTCACGTTCCCACGGGAACCAGGAAATAATATCTTTCCAATTATTTCCAGACTGTATTTGCTTTTAATCTGGCTACACAGCAATTAAAAAAAAAAAAAATGTTTCACGTCAGAGTTTGATGTGTCTCGGTGAGCATTTGTCTGAATTGATTAGCATCTAGGAAAAAAAAAATCACCTCTGTTGCATCTTCCTCGTCTGAAAGATTGCTTGCTCCTGGCCTGTCTGGTCTTGCCCTCCAAGCCCTGAGAGCAAAGGGTTGTTCTGTTTCTATTTCTTTTYCAAGAGCTATTTCCGCTTCTCCCCCTGACAATTACAAAGAATCACCTAAGCAAAATCACCAGATCAGCATTAACTGCCCCCCAGCTTTTTTTTTAATAAAGGTCAGCATTGGACTTTGTAGGAATCCATGCTGGAATCTGATCTGAGGCRTGGGGAAGGAGTTCGTTGCTTGTTGCTGTTTCTTAGTGTAAGTTTAGCTCTAGGAAAGCTGTTTGCTTGTCAGCTGCCTAATTATGAAGCCGTCGGGGACAGCATGGATTGCCACAAAATGCTTCCAGTCTCCTTCCCACTTTACCTCTAGGCCTGCTCCGAGTTAGACGGTGCAGATGATTCTCCAGACYCAGTTTAGTCTTTGATCTTCCTGGTAAAAATTGCAGAAGCGCCTCCCGCTTTGGGTCATTAGCTGAAGCTTGCCTGATGCCTTTCAACCCGGAGGCACAGTCTCTGTCTCAGAGACTTTGTAAGTTCTCCAGTACGGAAYGAGACAGGGCAGGAAGCGGCTCCAGGAATAGGGCTGGAAAATTTGGGAATAAGTAGATTCAGTAAATGCAGAGACAAAATAGCTTTTATATTGTATGCCTTTGGCTGCTTGATTGGTGCTGCACACGGTACAGAACTTTGGAAATTCCACTTTTTATTTGWCAGAAATAATTTGTTTTTAGCTACTTGGTTTATATTTACTATTGTTCATTTTTAATAAAAATTTGTATCTTTATCCAAAGAAAGATTGTTATCTATATTCAGTGATACATGCTTTTGTAGAGTATAGCTGTGAAAGAATATGTACACACCTCATGTCTATTAAAACTGTACTTATTCTTTAATTTTCCTTTGATTGAAAAGTGAAATCAAATGTCCCCTCACACTGAATCATCACATTAAATGACATGAAGAAAACCTTTAAAAATGTCTCAATCCTCCTATATCACACACTGTGGTAGTTTGTATGTGTGTATGTGCCTGCGCTGGCATCTATATGGGTATGTGTGTTTATATATATATACATGTACATATATACATAGCCATATATATATGTATATATATATACACACACACATATCCATATAGATATGTGCATATATATGCATATATATATATATATATATATATACACACACACACACACACACACACATACACACACATATATATAGATGAATCATCTCACAGCTCCAGGACAGTTAGGGACATGAAGAATTCCTATATGAGGAATTTTGGAACCATGTCTCTTGACACGTAGGTATTTCTCGCCTTGGCATCTGAGCACCGCATACAGCAAAGAGCTATCACCTTCCACAGAGGAAGCTCAAGCAGACAGCATGGTTGGATCTGAGAGTTCATGACTTACACAGTCAAGAGAGCTGTGATTGGAGATTCTTAGCAAGCAAATTTGAAATATGAAACTGTATTTCTTTGGTCTTTTCAACTGGAGGAAACTCTTAAAAGGAGAAGAGAGGAGAGGTCTAACTTCATGGCATGCTGCAGACCATGATTGAAGGGCAAGTTTCTCCCAAAATATCTGGGTGAGAGATGGATGATTTCCCCCAGCAAGGAGTAATCTCTCAAATATAGTCATGGGATTTGAGTATGAGCTGAGCTCCCCTGACCTTCTTGAGAGACAGGACCATATCCATGTGCTGACATCCCTGCTCTCCATATAGGGGCAGCTCTGCTCGGATCCACACTCACCCACAGCCCTTGATGCCAAGTCTCCACTTGCTTGTGCATGATCACAAAGCCAATTGTAGAGGTCAGACCTAACCCATGGAGCAGCATTTGCTTTGCCTCACACACCTCTGCACAAAGTCCTCCATCCAGCTAACAAGAGAAATTAGAAATGGAGAAGACTTATTAGGTCATCTGCCCACTCCCTGGCAATCTGCAGAGAGACAACCCATCCCTTCATCTCGATTCCCTATCTTTGACTGGGCTGCTGGATTTATACTGCCCCGGGTTTTTGTTAGCACAAAATGTACAATCTTCCCTGCAGGGTTAAGTAAAGGCCCACCCAACCCATCATCAGCTTTTGGAAACTTTATATGCATGGGAAAGGGCTGCTGAGTCAGGAGGCTGCTTTCTCACACACAGTAATAACTTGTTTTCCTTCTTAATTTCTTGAGTTTAAAAGTAAAAGGTATTTCTATCTAAAGAAGTACTATGGAAAGAAGAGAGCAGAGAAAACTTCTTGGAAAATCTATGGAAGTCAAAATGTCGTCAGACCCAGACCAGGGTGATAAGCCATTGCAATTCTTCTTCTTGATATATACTGAAGATTTCCATCTGGAAAATTAAAATGCTCCTTCTGTTCTGCAGGAGACATGTCTGCCCTCCAGACTTGGTGCAATTGAGTTGCATGGTAGAAAGGCCCCTCCAGATGACAAGGGCGGGCAAAACCWCTGCTCTCCTGCCCCAGGACAGCAGCTACTGAAGTACCCCCGCCGGCCTGGCTGGCAGCCTGGCTCTGGGGGACACTCACTGCTCTTTCCTGCAGCCTGAGTACAGTGGGGATTGCAATTAGTACAGCTCTGTTAGCAAAATCTGTAAGTCTGTAAACTTCCCAGCGAAGGAGCAGTGATTTTTTCAGAGAACAGACTGAGGAGTGAAAGAGAGGAAATGGGCACATTCATCTTCTCTCTGCACACATCCGGTTTCCTCCCCTTCTTTGTCCATGTAGCAAATTCTGGAGGTTAGAGCTATAAAATGTGTCTCACCCCGTCTAATCCTGGCTCTCGACAAAGCAGCGCTGCTCCCACCTCGAATGATTGCCCACAAGGGAAACGTTTATGTCCATTCAGGCAATTAATTTGTAGCTGCGCTAATGAATCGAAGAGCTCTTTGCCCCATTTCTCCCTCACTGCCAGGCGCTTTGCTGTCTGGGCAGAGTCCCTCGCAGTAGTTTCTCTGCATATCTCATTAGGCCAATAGGAAACTCCATGACTCACTTTCCTCCTTTGTAACAGCAAGAACTGATGACTGGGAATCAGAAACTTCCTGTGAAAACAAAGGGACAAAGGACTGCCGTGACAAGTCCCATCAGGAATTAAATCGCTAAATCAAAATAAAATCATTAGAGATCAGCTGGCTAACATTGGCTTACTTTTCTGCTGAGCCTTTTTACTGCTTTGTGCTCTGCAGCAAACRCAGTGAGAGCTCCAGCAGTACCAGCAACGACCCAGGAAGAGCYGGATGAACACCATGGAGCTGGAGCCACCAGGCTCTGCAGCTCCCTGCACCTCCCTCCACAAGAGTGAGGCACTTCCAAACAGAAGACACATAAGACATCTCTCCTCCCCCAATTTAATAAGGCAAAACACTTTCAAAAAGTTAGTCAAGGAATCTAAAATTAATCCCATGCTGACCCGTATTATGAYGCTGGACCACACAGTAACTCCTGTCCAGCAACCCCATCTACATACAGACCAAAGTCAGTGTCATGGTCAAACCCTGAAACTCATCCATRACTGAGAAACCCAGTCCCACCGCAGCTCTGCCCAGCTGAGCCCAAAGGYTGAGCTTGGCCCTTTTGATCATGTTTGAATTTTACATTCCCTGAACCAGGGACATAGATTTCTTCAGAGCCTGTAGCTTGCTGTTGGGGGTTCAAAGATAACCATGAGGTTGAAGAGGGGTCAGATAGGTGATCAGAAACTATGGTTGGGGTGAGCGAGTGCTCAGCATACAACCACCAGTAGAAGTCCTGGAAGCATTTTTTTTGGTTCCCTGCTCCCCTGAACCACAGACCAGAGAATGTGAAGCCAGAGGTTGTGATCACAAAGCAGCTGATCAGCAGCGACTGCATGGAGCCAAGTTTTCAGGAAGACTAACATGTGAACAGCACTATCAAAGGGTGAGGTTTTTTTAATCAGTGCAGCTTTGTTCAAAATGTTGCTGACTGCAAATTATAGGAGGTAATTAGCAATTCCTCTGATGTGTAGCTCTGAACACTAAGCAGGAACAATTCTGGCTCAGTCCAGTTTTCTAGGATTGATCTAATCAGTCTAGTCCTTGATTCACTACAGTGTCCCCTTGAGAAACGGACTCCAAAATGTCAAAGGAAGCCTGAGGTGGTAAGTGGCCTTGTGCTTAACAATCCTGAGTTTGCTTTTCCAGGCCTCTCTGTTTTCCTGCTCTGGTTTTGGCAGACTATACCAATAGTCAAATATAGGTGTTTTGCTGCTGTCTTTATCTAGCTAAAATTGCATGAAAGTTGATGACTTTTGCTCCTCATAAGCCTGCAAGCATGAAGAGGAGTCATCAAGTCATGTATCAGCTTTTTCACTTCTCTGATACTCCTAGATGAGCAACACCACCTTGCCTTTGGGATTACAAAGTATCCACTTTTTATCCACACTCTGCAGGTACAGAGCTTAGACTTCTCAGAAGGCTGTAGGACAGCTCCACCTTTCTAAAGGGATTTGAGCTCCAGGCTGCTACTGGGCACCTCCATGCTAGCAATGGGAGCCTGTAGAGGCTTCAGCTTAATGCTTGCGTCAATCCTGATATGTGGTCTGRGAATTCAGGGCTATTTTCCATCAAAGACACAATCAATCTAAAGTTTGATAATACATCTCAGATCATGTAGCTGTAGAGAGTGGGTTGGCAGAGCCCAAAGCAGTYACGCAGCTGGAGTGAGCAAGCCAGAGCTTGCTCTTTTCCCAGAGGCCAAATCAGAATGGCTTTGAGCAATAGCAGGAGCATCAAACYCTCGATGCTCTACAGGCTTGGGAGGAATAGGGGGGAACATGACTTCTAACAGAGGGAAAAAATGCCTTAAAACTATGTCAGTCCTCAAAACTGATAGTCTCCTTCCAAATACAACCAAGTAAAGTCCCACACCAAATTACCCTGGCAATAGACACCTTGGATGATGTTAAACGCTGGACACAGGGAAAAGTCTATCAATAATCAGTTTGGGCCTGGAGCTGAGAGGTCTAGATCAGCTATGTATAGAGGACCTGTGCACTCCTGTAGAAGGTGAAGGGYAATAACAGGACACTTATTAGAACTGCTGCACTCTTGGCCACGCTTGGAGAAGACAACTCAGTGCTACAACTGGATGGGGTAAGCGCTAGGGCTTAGTAACCGGGGTACGATGGAGCATCAGCAGTGACCCTCTCACTCCAGACCCCATCCCTCAAGCTGCAGCTGAGCATCCTGAATAGGAAGGTAACTGAGTTTGTCAGAAAGTGCCTTTAAAAACCAAGCAACCCCCCATCAGGACTGCTGACATTTCCTTCACCCTCAGGCAACAATATTCCCAGCAGGATGGGAATACTCCAGAGCACTCGTTGCTGGGGTTGGGTGACAGAAACACACAGAGCRCGGACAGGTTGCCCAGAGAGGTTGTGGAGTCTCCATCCTTGCAGACATTCAAAAGCCATGCCCAAGAGGGCAACCTGCTCTAGCAGACCTTCTTTTTGGCAAGGGTTGGAAGATATGATCCCCAGATGTYCCTTCCAGCAGCAGAGACTTGGTGATTTTGTAAATGTGCTTAATAGGTCTCCATGGATTTTTCTTCCATAAATGCATTTACTCCCATTTTCAACTCCTCTACACTTCTAGCAGTCATAGGAAAGCAGTTACCCAGTTGAATTGCAGAACATACAGGGAAAAAAAATGCTTAATTTGGTGTTGATAGCCYTTAAAGTGGAAAAATGGTGAACATTTGTTCCCTATTCAGCCTTTCTGTATCATTCACAGTTTCATAGATCTATATTGCAGCGAGCTCAGTTGACTCTTTTATGGTCTGAGCAGACCAACGCTGCTTAGTTTTTGCCATATAGAAACTGTCCCATGTTTTTGATCATCCTTCCCAGCTCTGCTTTGCCCTTTTTAAGGTGGAGAAAGGGGAGGTTGTCCTGCACACAGTGTTGAGTTAGGAGGGACCTGTGTATTTGTATGATGATAAAATGAAGTCCTCTGTTTTGTTTCCTACTCAGAAAGAATGTCAATAGAAAAATAAATACCGCAGTGGTGGTAGTCTAAGCCTGTCTGGTATGAATTTTGATATTTAACTGAAAATCTTCCGGTTAAAAAAAAAAAAAAAAGTATCTATTTTTGTCAGGAACATCCCAGCAGAAAGCTGAGGAACTGAAAGATGTTATAAATGAGGCCAAACCTTGCCTTTGTATATACAAATAGTGTCATGAGCCTCGCGTTATCCCTCCCAACTGGGCTGAGGGCACCACCCAGAAGATGCAACGGATGACTCAGGGTGTCAACTTCTGTCTTGGTTTCCAACTATATTTACAGGATATTATTTTTGGTGTCCAAGGAGACCCAGAAGTATCTCAGCAAAAACGAGTTAGGCAAGTTAATTCCCTTTGTGTAAATAATCACCACCAATTTATGTTGAAACTTCCTGCTTTTTTATGGCCAACGGATGAGGAGCAAAACAACATTTCTGGGTTGCTCAGGACGATAGCCACCTCCAGGTGCACTACAAATGGCACGAGCAGGAGCATTTTAATGCATTGATCACACCAGGCCTGCTCACCCCAGCCTAGTCATCGTTTGCCATAGGAAATCAGGGTTTAACTCTTTAAAACAATAGAGAAACAGCACTTTCAAAATACAAGAAAAACTCATTTTGTCCTTGACCTGATAGGATCAAGTCTTCTGTAACCTTCAAGCAATCTTGGGAATTCTCCCACTGACRCTCAGGGACCCGGTAGCATTTTTTATGCTTCTGTTGTGGCAGCTGAGGGGAAAAAACATCGATCAGATTCCACCAGCTTGAGGAGATTAATAGTGTGCCTGGATTTCAAGCCAGCCCCTTCTACTGTAGGCAAAGCCTTGGCATTAATATTTAAAATTCTTTTGACCTCTTCATGTTTTAATTAGCAAATGGAAAATTCTGTGGCCTGCGCCAGGAAAAAAAAATCCTTAAGATCAAAGCAGACTCTAATCCACATTTATGCTTGTTACGTTCAAAGAAGCCTGTTAGTAAAATGAGTCTCGGATTTGATGGAGACGTAAGGGCATAATCTACCAGTTACGAAAGGTGAGTGTTTTGTCCTGAGCAAAATAATCACATTTCAACATGCGTGAAGGTAAGGGMCGTAGTGTGGATTTTGCCACTATGTCAGCAATGGCAATTTTAGTTTCCTTATGGGAAGAAAACTACTTTCCCCTCAAATTTTACCAAAAATYTATCTAGAAGAAACTAAAATAAAAGTATCTTCTACTAAACAATAAGACAAAAATGGGAAACTGTGATGTAGCTCAGGGAACAGAATCAAATTATTCTGTGATACTTCCGAAGGAGTGGCAGTTGTTTTATAAAGAGAGGCAACTTGTAAAGGCGAGACCCCCAGATCGACAGTAACTTGCAAATACCCTCTCACACACCCACTCGRTCACCTTGGTGGAGAGCAGGGACAAAGCGTGGGAAATACTAATCATCTCCTTTGTGAGATATTCACTATTTAGAAACATAAATCTGGAAAYAGAAAGGTCCAAACCAATATTAAGGCACAAGGTGATATCCATCAAAATGACTGCATTTTGTCCAAATGTCTCTTGCGATGTGCTGCCTCCTCCCCAGGCCCTCGCTTCTTCTGTGTCAGGGCAGGGCTTCGCAGCCCGTAGGCTGATGAGAAGAGGCTGGTGCCCTGTCCTAGCTCTGTGTTAAAAGTAATTATGGAAGAAAATCCTAAACAACAAAAAAAAGGCTTATTTGAAGTGTCATTAGATTGYCTTGCTCTCCGCCTTTTTGGACCTCATCAGTTTACATCCACCTGRGAACCTGTCCAGAAATATTTTCTCTTGGTAGAAAGATTTCCACACATACTGTCCTAAATTTTTAATTCACCAGGCATAGGACAGATAAAACCATGGCACACCTATGCTTTGGATTTTGCCAAGCATCTGGAACTTTTCTTCAAATACAAAAGCATAGTGAGCAGGCGAAAGGAAGGAATGTCTGACAGGAGAATGGGAACTACTCAACAAGTTTTCTCAAAATTATTTTGATGCTTCACTGATGGGTATCAGAAAGGTCTCATGCAGGATGGCTGGGTCCATTAGGGATAAAAGGCTCCCAAGTCGGCAGATGAGACRTTGTGGGAAGCTGCTAGAACAGGTTGCCCATATTATGGAAGGCATCTTAGACTGCTACGTTTGAGAAACGATATGCAGGAATGTGGAGTTTCTCACAGGTCACAAAACAGAAAATATTTTTTTCTGAGAGCAGCTTTGCCGGGGAGGAGGTCTCCTGCAGAAGGCAGTCCTGCTGAGACTGTCCTGGAGMCCTAGTTCTGCAAGAATATAGGGGAGCTTGAGCTTTACCTTCAGCAGTGAAATCCCTCCATCCCCACTGAAGTCGTTCTGGTATTTTACTCGTCTTCCTGAGAGGGCTGTATCTAYACGTGCTAGAAAGGGCAGGTCTAGATAGACAAATAGACCTGAGCTTTCCATTCCCAAGACTAACGTTGGCTGAGTGCTGGGTTCCAGCAAGAGYTAAAAGTCACTTTGCATGGGAGCATTGCCTGGACTAATGTACCTGTCTCTTAGTCCTTAGCAGCCACGTCACTAGCATCAAAAACTGTTGTTTGTGATACTTGGTCTAAACATACATACGCTTCTTCAGCACTTTCTGCTCACCTTGAATGGGAAAACACATGATCTGGGCACTGGGAAAAGATAAATTCTAGACACATCTTTAAAGAGACAGTATCATCTGATACCATTTTTGAACTTGCATCATATATAAGAAGGTGGCAAAATGGTACCAACAACAACCTTTCTGGGCCAGACTGTAAGCATCTGCACAAGCAACTGGACAAACAACTGGGTTGCATGTGGAACCTACCCAGCTTTATCAGTATGACACTGAACCTCAGCTCTGGATTTCAGGTATTTATTTAGGGTCTGTGCTACCAAGGCAGCAGCCTGTGAGATGAAAGCTTACCAATCTTGAGCAGCAGAAAATTTCAGAATAAATACCACAAAACTTGCAGTTCTCGTTGTGCTACTGTCATTTTAGGCAGTCTGTGTTTTCATTATTAGTTGTCTAAAAAGTCAAAACTTGTATATGCCTTCATGTGCTCCCTGGTGGAAGTATCTACGACTCACGAACATAATAAACCAGCACATTTTTCTCAGCCTAGTGCTGGAAATAAAATGGYTCTGTAAAAAAAATTTGAACATTTTGATTTGGCATCATGGCATATGTCAACATCATCACCATCTCCTCCAGCAAGGACTAGGAATATGCGATGGAGGTTTACAATGGGAGCAAACTGAAAGATGGCAAGCAAAGAACAGCAATGAGTATCCATCTATCAAGTTAGTAAGTACAATGAATGAGGGKGATTTCTCCAAAGTATATGTAACACAGCACTAAGTACCAGAAGAGTCACAAAACACCAAAGAATGATCATGACCTTCACTTTGGGATTTGCTCATCTCTATTAGTCATGCTCAGACTTTCTCAGGTCAGGAAGGAAAAATTAAATCCAGCCCGCAGAATCCTGCTGCTCCCCAAGCAGCTCTGTCAAATCCGAGTGTCAGAGCTTACACTGCCTGAGGGCCAACCAGTTGACCCTGGTGTAGGTGCTTCCTAAAGGAAGCAGCAAAAACGTGGTGCCTGGGGACATCTCTGTGCCTGGACTGCTTCCTCAGAGAAGASTGTGGTGGGTAGAGGTGTGGGAGAGATGAAGGACTAAGATGGGTCAGGAAGTGGAGCAGAAGGCTGCAAAAAGCATGCAGTGAGCTTGGGGGTCCAGGTGCAAGAGGGACATACGTATCCATGGGGGTGTACAGCGGGGAGGGAGCGAGACCGACAAGAGCAGTAGGACAGTGGGGATGGGAATTAATTCCCAGCAGAGCCCTGCAGGCAGACACCACACAAGCAGATCTGGTCCTGACTTCTGCGGGGCATGAGTGAGGCAGCTGCTCTCCGCACACGCTCCCGAGATGCCGGCAGGGAACCTTAAGCAAGCACAGTGTTCCTGCGCAGTCTCACTAAGGACGTTCAAAACCTCTACCTAAAAGCACCGAGACGTTTCACCGTTCGACCCGCCGCCTCCCTTTACGCCTTCAGTCTCCCCCAGGATTCTTCTCCGCAAAACAAAAGCAGAAGCAAGATGTGATTAGACAGATGTGATCAAAAAATAGCGCTGCCACATCAGGTGACAGGGAACTCTGCCACTTTAGTCACATGAGGCCCAATTATCCGGCCACACGGCAAGGGAGGGCTGGAGGCACGCGACTTTCCACTGCCGTGACGACCGGCTACGCGGCTTCCTCTGCCCAGAGAAAACACCCCGCAGCGTACACCGGCRCTACACAATCACACGGGAAAGGGCAGAGCTGAGGACGCTGCCGATTCACCACAGGCTTTGCATTACCTCTTCATTTACTTTGTGCTAGGMCTTTAGATTTTGAACAAACATGTACAATTTAAAGGTTCGCTCACACTCTATGCATTCATTAACCACAGAATATTACTTCTTTTATTCCTCCGGATGGATAGCTTACTAACAACAACAACAACCAAAAAGTGATTACCTTTTTCAAGCAGCAACTGTTTATTATCGGGGAAAAAACATCAGGACTTTATCTTTTTCTTTCTTACATATACTTGATCTGAATAAAAATAATTTAAAATGTTTTATTTCTTATATTACAYGAAAATAACTGGAAACAAGGCTTTTGGAAACAAGAACACTTAGACAAAACTGTTGTTTAGCTGCTGAGATATAGCACTTGCATGTTTTAACTCAAACACAGAAACAATCAAATTGTCATTCCAGTGAAGAAAATTAATCCATTTATAAAATATTCTGAAGTTTCAGAATGGTAAATAGTTACACTAGAAACTATTTATAACATAGTGCGTAAGTTCTAACATATCACCTAAAATATATACTTCTCGGACTTTACAAGGTCAAATATTTTAGACCATATTCCAGTGGAAAAACACTACAAACGTATTACAATCTTTTTAAGGTCCTTATGGAATTAACTTTTATTTCCTTTTGAGGAATTTTAATTTAATATCTCAAGCAATAAAATATTGCATACAAAGTAGCTTGCAAAAGTTTATTCGCACTAACTTGGACAGCTGCTGTTTTAATAAAGCACCTTTAGTAACAATGATAAAGCATCATCGTTGCAGTAGCTGATGAAGAAGCAGATTTTGTGTACAGACTGGTACAATTCTCATGACATCTCTGTAAATCTGATAAAAATTACTGCACGTTCAGGAATAAGAAATTAGACTACTAAGAATTAAAGCAGGCTTAAGGCTGGGGTAGGATTACAGTTACAAGACAAAAATTCCATTAAATAATCCAATTCACATTATCTGAGAAAAACGYTGAGCATAAAAACTTCTGTTTTCTTCTTCTTTTCCGTTTTAAAATACATGCAGAGTACTGTAACTTCCATTCCCAGGCTTATCGTGCGTCTTTTTAGTTGCATGTGAGTACAGTTCAGCTTTTCATTAAGATGCTARGGTAATGAACATCATTCAGCATGACCTGAATGGACTTTATTAAAAAACAAAACAACAAAACAACCCCCCAAAAGGCAATTAGCATGTCAAGGTCTCACTTTAGTGCACAAACTATTATCTGTAGACATCTGCAGTGTAAAAATGAGATGGAATTTGAGTAGGCATTTATTTGCATTGAGCTTCATATTAAATTTAACGTAATTGTCACAGCCGTGGCTGTACGACAGACCAACGGAAAACCATCCCGCACCGAGGACAAGGAAAAAAAACTATTAATACGACTGCCAAAACTGTTTACTTGTAACAGTTGAACCTCACGGGTCAGTTCCCTTCTAAAGGCCACTGGAAACGCCGGCTGGTACTGCAGCCTGACAAACACGCCAATCCCATCCAAAAAGACGCCGTCGAGCCCTTTAAAAATAAACATTTAATTTCAGTATATTTTGGGTTTTTCGTTTCGTTCTTGGCTTCCTTTATTTTTGTAACCGTCTGCTGTTTCCAGCGCCATCTCCGAGGCGGGAACGGTTCATTCCTTCCTCCGCCTGTTTTGCCATTTTCCACTTGGCAGATGCTGCCTACCCCACCCTGCTGCTCCTCAGGGCGCCCGCGGCACTGCCCTGGCCTTTTTATGTTTCCTTGTCCGTTATCCACAACATCAGTGGGATTTTCAGCCCTGGAATGTGCTTTACGAATATGCCTTTATTTTATTTTATTTTATTTTTAACTAAGGAATGCCTTCTTTTGCCACCATAGCCAGGTAAAAATATTTTGTCATTTTAAATAGAGCAGGCAGCGGCTCTTTTAAGAAAAATCAGTGATATAATTTAGAAAGCCGAAGTGACATTTTCACCGGACTGCAATAGTTTTAAGATCAGGTAAAATTCTGGACCTAAACTATGCAATACATCTTCCTTTCTAATTTCGGAATTACTTTTAGTTTGACGAAGAAGTATTCTACTGGCATGAGATACAGTTTTTGAAATTATTATGCATATTTATGTCTTACATACATTTTACTTCTCTTCTCTAGATATATTACTCACTGATTTAATTCACTCAGGAATCTACCATACTGTCAACCACCTACAGTAATCCAGAAATATTTTTTATGTATGGAAGGGGCTTAATCATTAAGCCACACTTTCCTACAAAGCTTCAGTGTTTCTGATTGGTAAAAAGCATTTCTCATTGAAATAATACTGAAGTGGAGCCCAAGCACTCCTCCATATACACGACTGTTAAGTTAATTAACTTTTCAGGACAAGACGCTGATCACACATAACGACAAGATACACTATCATTTTCAAGACAGCTCAAGCGGTAGCTCTGGTGGGACAACAGTGTATCTTGGGTCAAGCCTAGGTGTGAAATCCTTGAAGTTCTTAGAGGCTTCAGTACCAAATACATCTAAAACTTTCCTATTCATGAGAGCAAACCTGAAAACAAAACAGACATRAGAAAGTGAACAAATTAATCTTTTATTTATAAATAAATAAAATTGCTATTAGAATGATTTCACTATGCAAAAGACTATCCATATCTTCAAAATAAAGGCTTTGGCTTGCACTGTTTACRGATTAAGGTTTTTATCTTAGGCAATATAAATTAAAAAATGTATATTGGATAAATTTGATAGTGATTTATGTATGTATGCTTCATATAATATAATTTATAGAAAAGGAGAAAKGAGGGAGTCCCATTCTACTTGTAATGCCATCAAAAAACTCCAAAYAAAATACATTACAGTTCTTTCCCATCCCAGCACAGAGTAAACTCRGGCCATGCCTGCCTATGTCTGCATGACAATTTTATGGGTGTTAAAACTTATTTCTATTTCTTTACTTTTCAAGATTGTTGAGTGAAAGCCCTGCAGAATGTCCAAAGAAGATGACCTTGTAGAGAAAATATTAAAATTACTACTGCAGAAATTTGTTTTAAATAAAACAAATGAGTGGCAAGTCATGGAATTTCTTTTTCCCCTTCTCTTTCTTCTACATAAAAAATGTAGAATCTTCAAAGGAATTTTATTTTAATGGGAAATATTCTGACACTAATACTTTAAAAAAGTAACAATATCATGTTGAAAATCACTGTACAACACTTATTTCTTCAACAACTTGTCTATTTGTTTACTTGATACTTCGCATACCACTGAAATCTGAAAGTATTCTACTTTTCTAGGTGAACTGAAAAAAATGATGTAGAAAGCTGAATGTGACCAATGGTATGTTTAGACAAACCATAATATACTCTTGTTTACTTACCTGCCCTTTGTTAGTCGTAAAAGAAATTTCCAGTATGAAGGTCGCAGGTTTTGAACTTCCATCACAGCCTGCAAGGAGAAAGCTCCRTAAGCACCAGCTGCACCGGGTTAGGCAAAAGGCCCATCCTGTTTATCACCTTGCCTCAAACAGTGAGCATTAAAGGATGGTTAGGGAAGAAYGTATGTATTAAAAAAAACTCTCACGATTCATGGACTGAAAGCACCTGTGATCACTTGTCAACATACAGCATTCTCAGAAAATACACCAGTCACAGCTGAATTTATACGATACCACCAGCACATATCGACTCTCTTTCAAGAGTAGTGGTACCTAATTTAGATCCCGTTGTTGTACAGAGAAAAAAAAATCCTTATTATTCCTATGTATACTATTCTGCYGGTGTGGATGCCAAACTCCTGCTATTCCATCTGCACTCATTCTGCTTTGTGTGATCTATCACTTTGCGTACTCACGTTTACATTGTACTACCCCAAATAATGTAAGATAACCAAACCCCTTGCCTTCTCTCCAAGTCTCTTACGAAGAGCAAACACCTCAGCATAGATCCGTTTGACAATTTCTCCCTCTTTCCTCCCTACTAAACCTCGTAATTTATTCCTGGTTTCGGATTCCTATGTYCCAACTCATTATTAAGTAATGAAAAAAACCCTTCCCACTCTTCTCACAATAATTTCCTTTTAAACCTCATGTGATGGACCCTGCCAATACCATTTTGGAGATCTCAGTACTGCTGTCCTTCACATATACAAGCACATCTGTGTACTAAAATATCAGTTCATTTTGAYGTGAGAATAAGAGATATTCTGAAATATGTGGGACCGATGAAGAGGAGGAATAGTGCAGCTGCTTTCGCTTAGGCACAGGACACTAGAAGTCTTGTTCAGGGTCGTTTTATATTCTCTTTATTGAAGGATAAAAAAAACCACATTTCATTATGAAATGAAAAATGTCCACAAAACATTCAGTGGTACATTAGGCATTAGAAAGGGTGGGATGAAGTGGAATAATGCAGAGCAATTTAGTTACACTGTAAAGACACTTCTACAGCTGCTATAGCAGATGGGAAAGGAATTGAGGATCAGGACATGGAACAGACTTGGGAAGGGCAAAAGATGAAGGCTACAGCTTTTTTCAAATGTAAAACTAGCTTTTCCTGCTAAATTTTTCAGATTCTTTCAAATATGCAATCTTAACTAAAGTTAGCTGAGAGTGAAAATTTCCAATTCATTAAAAAATTGTAATATATTACAGTTCATTGTTGGTCTCCTTGAGAGAGAAAAAAAAAAACCCCACACTTATGGAAGTCTCTGTATTTTACATCCCTGCTTTGGGTCACTGCATTTTGAGCTCCTTTCCAAAGAAGTCGATATTCAGTTCTAAGTTTATGAGAAATCTGAGTCATAGAAATGACCTTCCGCACACAACAACTTCAAAAGCGGAATATAGGAGTCCTGATTCACAGCMTCTTGCTCAAATCACTCCACCATACCAGTATTCTTGTATCATTGTATCCTTACATTCCTGGTTTCACTGAACATACAACTTAAAGAACTGTATTTTCTGTTAGAAGGCAACATACTTACTGCCTGGAAGCATATCGATGTGGAGATGGCATAGATGATGCTGTCTGCATGRGGAAAATAGGGAACTTTCCCTGCTTCAATGCCTTTGAAGTATATAGTCTATGAAAGTAAACAAAACATGCTGAGCAAAACAGAAAAAATYACAAGTATCTTTTTACTTTTTATCATATTACCATTTTCAAAGTGGCACGTTAACATTACTAGCATATGTGTTTCTATGTTATGTCCACATTGCAAATGTGATATGGATTGAACTAGCTTAAAAAACTCATGGAAGATCATGGAATAAGTGCCTGAAAATGCACAGAAAAGGACTTGGCAAAAGCTTGGGTATTAAGGGTAGTATAGATCTTAATGACAAAAAAGAGAAAGTTTGCTATGTTAAATTCCTCATTTTAAAAAAGCAAAAGAATAATGCAATAACTTGTGCAACAAAGCGAATATTCACTGTTCTTAAACAGCTTGAAATCACATACTTTTGTTTCTGAGAAAACACGTACAGCTTATTTTCCTGAGCACAGCTTGACCTTCCAAAGCAGCATACGCCTCTTTAGTCAGTTACCCTTGGCTTGCGTAAGATGATAAAAGTAGTTAAAAAAAAAAAAAGAAAAGAACACGCAGCACTTTTTTTATTTCAGTGCAGCCACAATGTCTCAAAGTCCATAGAAAACCATCAGTAATACAAGATACTATTTTTTTTTAAATAACTGATGTTCTAAAATTCAATACGGATAACTCAATATGGATGTCAGATAACTTTTGTATAATCATTATGAGAAGTACCTTCAGAACTTGAACCAAGATTACAAAGCACAAGAAAAAATAGTGTGTATCTCGCCTTTTTTATGTCCATTCTCCATTATGTGCTTTTTTTAATTTAACATTCCTTTTTTAACTTATTTAAAATTAATTCAGTGCTGATAGTGGAGGTGGAAAAATATCACGAAGGAATGAAGTCCTAGAGGTCAGTCTGGTGATTCAGGGATGAAGCATAACGGAAGAGTAGTGTTAACTTATTCCAGTGGTGCTGTTGTGGAAATACTCAGGAGTAAATCCTGATTCCATGGAAAAATCACAGTGAGAAACCAGAATCTGGTTAGTGATATATAATCAACATATCCAAAATCTACAAACATTCTTATTTTTTTCCTGGGTTCCTATTTTCACTCAGTTCATAGAAATAAGGGAGAACAGATTTTCAAMCCTGAGAGACTGGAAGTTTGATTGAAGCGCTCTTCAAAGCTGGGCGAAGCATACTGACAAACAACTGCAGCTATAGACKAAAACCTAAGCTATTTTGAGTTATCTTAGACTGCTGAATGCCAAAATTAGGGAACAAAGGCAGGAAGTCAAGCTGTAGCTTTTGGCAATAAATCTACAATTAAGGGCTAGTTCTGATTTATGTTTCTGGCAGAATGGACAAAATCTACATTCTTGGAACTTTTAGATTTAAAAATCTGCAAAAGCTACAAAGCAAAGGGCTACCAAAGAATGAGACAGAGAAAATGTGACGGCGAATATGCATGGAGACCAACAGATAAAGGATTTTTAATGCGAGTCACAGACAGGAGATTAAGAAATGAGGCTGTAGAGTGGAACTGCCGCTTGGCACAAACCTACTCAAATACACCGCTACTGTACAAGCTCACATTATACGGGAATGCTCTGACAAAACCTTGTGAAGTTCGTTGTCTTTTTCTGTCTTGAACAAAACACCTGAAATAAAGAACTCAGGTATCAGGGTAATATCTTACCTCTACTAATTTGGAAGCCAGGTACATAGAAATAGTAGTACTTTTGTAAAACATCATAGAAATTCCTGCTAGAGCCCCTGTAATAATTAGAAAACAAAACTATTATTAACACTGATTTATTGTAGCTGTCGCACTATGTCAGCATGACAGATGTTGCACAAGATTATGGTTTCTACTGCCACATCACAACAATGTTCCTGTGCTGCCTATCAAAGTATGGTTTATGTCATTCAGAAGAAAACCWAGAGTTTTGAAACCTTGAAACAAATCTGTTGTTCAGTGACCAGAAGCAGAGTCTTAAATTYCCTCTCTCATCCCGCAAACAAGTGAGAACTTTTCAAAGGTTCCACAGCGCGGCAGACGCCCAAGTAGCAGGGAAGGGCCTGCGACACTGCACAAGTTTTGCAGCAAAAATGATCCTTCTTTGGATGCACAAATGCATATTCTGCTGCGTGTGGAAGAGCCAGTATTAGAACCTCACCTGACTGGGGCTTGGGAAATAAAGGCACGATAACATTTGTGGTCCATTTATTGTCCTTGAAGCTGAGCATAAATGACAGACATATCATTTGACTAAATTTTCCTTTACAATTTTAAATGCAACTCTTAATTTGRAACCACTTGAATCACTACTCTTACACTGAGGCAGCCTTACTACATACAGTCCTACTTTCAACATGTAAGTCTGAAACAGGAATTGCAGGACAGACATCAACCATGTGCTCAACAGAAATATTTGCAGAACCGAACAGAGTCAATATTCATTTTTTATGGACTAACCAGCTACTAGCGCATGCAGCTCATCATCTAGGTTTCGTACCCAGCGCAGAAAGCAGCTAGTACCCTGTAGTGAACAGAGAGAAGCAGAGCCCTCGTTATTGCTCTTTCAGAACACACAGCCTGAAGATATTCCACTGTAAGGTAGTAATATAGCTCACAGCAGGACTAAGAAATATAGCTTGATAATATCTACAATCTACAGTACTGATTTTACAGTGCTTTAAATAACAACATATTTTGTTTCAAAACTAGATAGCAGAAAATTCTAATTTGAATGTGTCAATCAAACATACCAATCTAATTCAAATGTGGTCAGAAAATTTAATCTTGAATTTAGAACATCTTCATTTGCTATAGTCACCTAGACTCTTTCTCATGCCAAAGTCCGTTTCCTACTGCACACCAAACACCTTCAGATTCTTCCATACATACAACAAATTCTAGGACCAGGAAATCACATTAATTTAAAAAGTAAGAACTGCATATGATTAAATGTCATACTAAAACGCAGAATAACCTGTTTGTTTACACAAACAACAATTCACAGCTATTAAGGCTAGAATGGATGTAAGTAACCGTGGCTTGGGCTGCATTAAAATACATTTTGTTTGGATGACTGCAGGTTACCAAATGATCCAGATTGTTCCATGTCTGTCACATCCTCTGCATTGTTTTTTTCAGTTGTTCTGCAAAATCCACACTTTGCTCACAAATTTCTGTTTGCTTCCACATAGCTTAATACTTGCTAAGTAGGGTCAGACCCAGTGCTGATGGCATTGGGAYCACATCGTGTAATTCAATATGATGGTCCACTAATGTCTGCTTTGAGCTACATGAGTTAGTTCCTTGCTACTCCACCTAATGCATACTTTTCACAGAATCAAAGAATAATTTAGGTTGRAAGGGACCTCTGGAGATCACCTGGTCCAACCTCCTATTTGAAGCAGGTCCTGTTAAAGCAGGTTACTCAGGGACTTGCCCAGCTGAGCTTTCAGTCTCTCCAAGGGTGGTGACTCCACAKTCTCTCTGGGCTACCTGTTCTCGTGTTTTGCCACATTCATATGAAAATATATTCCTTTATATTTAATCAGAAACTCCCATATTTCAACTTGTGTATTTCGCCTTTCTTCCTAACACTGTGCATTTCCAAAAACGGTCTGTCCCTGCTTTCTCTATATCCTCCTGTTAGATGCAGACAGCAATAAAATCTCCCGTGAGCTCTTTCTTCTCCAGCCGAAAGAAATGCAGTTCTCCCAGCTTCTCCTTGAGTATCATGTTATCCAGTGCCCTAATCATCTTGGTGCCCTCTGCTGAACTCACTTCAGTATTTCAATGTCTTTCTTGTACAAGTAAGCCCCCAAAATGGACACAGTGCAACAGAGTTGTCTCACTAGTTATTTTACAGCATATTTTTAATAATCAAATATGCTAAAATGTCATTAATAAAGCTAACTGTCAGAGTGYGGTGTATTATTCAAACTTGTAGTCTTATATAAAAAAGGAAACCAGGCTAGCATCACTGACTTATTTTCCATAAAATGACATTTGCTGACGTTAATTAACAATAGAGGAGAACTCAAAATATAACACTACAGCAAGTACAATTTTACAAAGGCATTTCAGACTGCCTTTAGGGGCAAGATGGACTTTTTTTAAAGTGGTCTATAATGGAATTCCTCTGGGCTAGAACTGTATCAAGCACTTCATTATCTGGCTATGATCCACTGTATGATTAGACTCTTTGCTGCTCTATATGCTTATCTCAAATTGAATACAAAAATATAATGCCACCTATATCCATAGAAGTTTTGTAATGCAAACGATAATAGAATGTACGTGCTTAATGAACTATTAATAAATGTCAGAGTACATGTCACTCTCATAAAATGAGTATCTATAGAACTAAATCATATTTTGCACTCAGAGTTTCTAAAAGACTTCAAAGTCACCCCCATTTCAGCATTTGCAATTTAAACACTGTTTTCTCTAAAGGYACTTTTCTTAAAGTTTGAACAAAAATCTAATTATTAAATAAACTCCAAATAAACTGCGCATTGCCACCAGAAATTTTAAACTCAGTAACCTGACAATTTCTTGTATCTCAGTCTGACTGCAATTAAAGTGAAATTCTGTTTGGTTATAAATAAGACTTTTTTTGGGGGGGGGGGAGTTGATCCTCAGTAGATGGTATTTACACTGAATAATACAGAATTACCTTAACTTTTCATAGTAAGTGAAGTAGCAATTGAAAAATATCAAGTTTGGTTAAGCATATAAAACTGCAATAGGTACTTCAGCATTGTAGTATACAATATATCCTTCCTTACAATATGCTTTTGGTCAGATTCAATTTTGATATAAATATGATTCAATTAACTGACAAATGCTGTATTAAGGTGCATCAGTTTACTAACTGTCATTTTATAATGGCAGGAAGGCAGATTTACAGATGGTAAGTGCAATGTTTCCTCATTGTATGTGATACATGTTCTGCAATCTCCAACTATTTAGCGTCAAGTCAGAATTCCAGACTTTTGTGCTAAAAATCTGCAAACAGCTTCTTTATGGCAATCCTGCTGCTACTGCAGTCACTAGTCGTATCTGTGCAAAAGCGTTTTTGTGCAACAGAAAGTGTCTTTGAAATCTGAGTTCACTTGCTCTGAAACACACCCTATATCTCGGTCTTGGTATCAGGCTGTAAAATCCATCTGATTGACTGAGAAATGATAGAAAACACAGAAGAATGCATCATGGAATGGAGGATCAGTTTGCTATTTATGACACTACAGATTTGTTCAGTGACATTATGAAGAATCCAGTAACAGTAATATTAAGGCTAGACCTTTTACCTCTTCTTGTTACTTTGAAAATTAAAAAAAAAAAAAAAAGAAAGAAAGAAAGAAAGAAAGAAAACCTCCAAAACCCACATAGCATTCATCATTTCTGTATGTTACAAGCTTACTTTGTATATACTGACAAAAGATCCCAGAAAAGCTCCAAGCTGGAAATTTTCCTTATTGTAGAAGAGTGAAAGGAGCCGGGAAGGTTCAGTGAAGAGATGCCTGAACGTGGAAGGGATCCGGAGGCAGCACTGGATCAGGTAACCGATGCTAAACATTCGAACGAAACCCTAGGGAGAATTGCAAGAAACCACATCTTCAGAAAAAAGAAAGAGCAAAAACACAAGCTATGGAAGCATTGGTCACTTAGTGACCCTAAGCATTTTGAAACCCACTCTGCAGTCACTACGGAGAACACATCCCCATCTTCAAGCTCAAAACCAGATTTTTTTTCCCAGATTTCTCTGTAAAATTGCAAAGGCAATAAAATCTGAGACAACTGACTCTCCTTTAATTTATATAAATATTTGAAAGGCCTCAAAGGACATAGTCTGTTTATCTTCTGCTCCACAATTCTATCCTTCAGAATAACCCTGAAGGCTTAATTTCCAGGTTACTGCCCTACCTTTTAACTACAAATGGGTATACAACAGGAAGTAACRTGGYGAGGAGAAAAAAACCCACCASCACCAACAAACACCCCACACTCAAATGTCTGGAGAAAGCACTAAAGGAGGGAAAAGTCCACACAAAACAAATTTCAGAAAGTGTGAGAACGAGGAGCTGACACTGATGGATTGGCAAACACTCATACACTCTCCCTCAATGAAACTGGAGGCTTAGTGAAGCTTGCAGTAAGAAAAACAGCAAAACTGAAGGGAGATTATGTGYAGAACTACTGAAAAGGGATAACATGGGCTCCAAGGAATTTTTCCTACTAATCCACCTTGGATGCAGATCTGCTTTTTCATATCAACTCACAAGATTACATTGACTTTTTCATTTCAAGTTTTTTTTTTTTTTCCAGTTTCTTATAACTTCCTCAAAAGCTTCCTATCATTATTCGTCCCCTATGGCTGAACTTCACTGAGAGGTCTGAATAAAATCTATCCATTTTTTGGTTGGAAGATACCTCATCTGAAAAGCATCTGAACCCTGTGCACTCATCATTGGCAAATAYGGCAGGCACCCAGCGCTCTCGGTTCCCATAACTCATTTTTTAGAACGTACTCAAGGGCATCGAGATAATTCCAGTTACAGTGTTCATTGGCAGAGGGTTTGACAGAGCAACCTTTCAAATCCAGAAACTAAATATATTTTTKCCTCATACAGAACATCATGATCCCTCATAAAACTCATGCAACATTTTTCTGGCTAAACATTCAGTAATAACTGTTTCTTGTAACAATTATTCTCTTTGAACTGATGCTTAAGGAGGAGATTAACTAAGAGGTACAACGTGTAAAATGTTACATGCAGAAGAGGATGGCTGGCGTTTCCACGTTACGGAAGAAACTGCATCGTCCGGTTCAACGATGCTTTAGCTATATATGAAGAACTACTGTTTCTTTCTCTGTTCTTTCAATGGTATGTAAGGTGTACTTGCTGAGCAGCAAATGACAGTGTTTTGGGGCTGTATAATGAAAATGTCGACCAAAAAGTATATATGGTGGGCTGAGTGAATTTCACTCTACAAATATTTTGTAGCCAAAATTAAGATGAATGTATATTCATATCTAAAATGAAGAGGTAATCTTGTGTGAAGTAYATAGTCCTCATCTTCCCAAACAAAAAGTGATGATTATGAAACAGGTGTCACCACCTCAGGAAAAAAAAAAGGAAAAAAAATACCCTAAAAATAAKAATTATAAGCAAATTAAACTAAAGTCCAAACTAAGAGAATGAACATCAAGACAGGTTGAAYGTTTTACGCAGCTGTAGGAAAGGTTGTTTTGTCTGGGTGAGGAACTCTACATTAGGACACACTGAAGTTCCAACTGGCAAACCCTCAAATACATCTGCAATTTTATTTATAGCAGGTGCCCACTTAGAAGTGCTAAACTGCAGGATTAAGGCCTTACTTTTCATGTACAGCAAAGAGCAGTAAGAAGTATGAAAAAAACTTCTATTTATCTCAGTAGAACAGCTGGGAAATATGCATCACATATTTTATAAGTATTTTTCAAAATCAAGAAAAGCAGTATACTTTAAAACATAWAATCAATGTACAACAGAATAAGTTTTATCTTCCACAAAAAAAGACCTCAAATAAAGAAAGTAGACCAAAAAATGAACTTTGTCCCACTGGACAGTTAACTCCTGGTTAATGTTTCTTAGCTGTAACCACAATAGGAATCCCAAGAGAGAGGAAAAATATTGTTCAAATGCTTCTGTTAGCTTGGAAAGTTCTTTAAAAACATTTATGAATCCAAAACATCTTAACTATTTAAAATTTGAAGGGAAGTTTATGAAATTAGGTGGTATGCCCAGCTATTAAACACTACATAAAAGGCTATCACAGATTGTGTCAGGGAGCCTAATGTGCATTTAAATATGAAAGAGGAGGAAAAAAAAACATGCAATGACAATTTAAGCACAGATATGACATTGGGAAAACAAGGTTTTCAAGGGTAAGGGGAAATACAGGACAGAAGGAAAACTTTGGCAATAAGCAGCTCATCAGATCAATACGAAATTAAAAAGCTCCCTTACAGGAAGGGAATTCCAAAAATACGCTCAAATTCTGTCAGCAGCCAGTTATTACTGACTGACTGCAGGAACAACCCTGGAGGGAAGTCAAAATAGCCATGCTTTTCAAGTCTTGCATCTTCAAAAATCCAAATACATCAGAATGAAACAAAAGTCACAGCAAAGGYAGGAAATTCAAAGATCTCGCTGCCGCTCCATCAGTATTTCCCTGATACAGTATTCTTGCAGTATTTCCTGCTGTAGTCAAGAGCGACTTATATTAAAATATTAGACCAAGACTGGTACAAGCATGAAGTGCTGTTCACATGTACAACTGGTTTCTCTAAAGGGCAGCAGCCCTTTAGAGACTTCCTTTTCCTCATTTTTCATCTGGTCAAGACTTAGTTCAGTTCAATTTCTGAGCTGGAATTTCTTTACGCTCCCCCTGCCCCAGGGGTGAACGAAATATGAACAAAATGAAGCCGGAAAAATAACCGAAAAGGATAGAGATTCTTGGACTATCCCCTTTCGCCTTTTCCTGTTCTTTTCATCATTRAAACATCTCCCTCCAAAAATGAGAAAGAACATAGTGTGGGGCCAGTCTACTCTAATTTGAGGAGTTCGTAACCTGAAGTCAGACTTGGGTCACCGCACTAAAATGATTCAACAACAGTAACTCCTGCTTCTCGTTCACTGTCAGATTTTAAAGGTTTTTCGGATGATGTTCCATAATGGTAAAATCACCTCCCTCCCTCTACCTATAAAATAACAAACACAATCATTATTTCCAGCAGAGGATTATGACAGTTTTCCTTGGAGAACAGGCATCAATTCCATCACTTCTATTACTACAAAGGAAATCCTAATTTATTTGTTCTAGTTGTCCTTGTAAAATAACACACTGTTACGAGTATACTTACAGATCTGACTGCTCAACAATTAGCACAGACCACATATGGATTCTGCATGGGAAAGCTCAGAAAACAAAGTACTAACAGTAGTTAAGAGCTAATTACTGAAGATAAGCATATGTAATAAAATACAATCTAATGAAAAGATCTTTGTTCTACTTAAGGTCATTAAGATGTGATGCACAGCCCCTATACCACAACAGCTTTCCATCTATCCAGTTACTGTGCTTYTCCATGCTACATCCACATTTTATGTGAGAGTGCAGCATACTGAAGTTAGCACAGCACTTGTGAAAAAAGATGCACACTAGGATGCACTACCAGCAGCAYAGATCTGGAAATGCAGCCATATCAGCTTACAAAATCACTTTTTTTTTTAATTTCAACCTTTGTTTTGAATATAAACTTCATYGTTTCATTCACTGACATTCAGTCTGACGGCCAGAAATTGATATATATGGGCAAAAAAACACAGGACTCAAATGTTCACAGGCAATGTCTTCTCCCCAGAGGGTGCTGACCAAACATGAGCTTTCAGAAAAGGGGGAAACAAAGGTGTCCAGAAGGCACTGAATAGCAAACTCACTGGGCGAGACACCAAGCAAGTACAAAGCAAATGGAAAGTYGTCGTCCCAAAGATGTTATACCCTAAAGAAAAGAATAGCCCGGGAATGAGAGGGTGAGTGGACTGAGATAGTGCTGAGAAATTTAAAACAAAAACCTAATCTGAAGCAGTAGTCAAAAAAGTTTTGCAAGCATACCCAATTATCAAAACAGTATCAGTTTGTAGATATTATTATCATAACCAGGAACCAAAGGAACCTAGGAAGCTGAGCACTATCTAAAATATATTTGCRCATGCAATGGTGACTTATCATGATGGTTGTATGCATATGCCACCAACAGGAAACATAACATAAACTTAATATAATAAGTTACTACATAAAAATTATAGGGAAACTAAACTAGGCAAGCCTCAAATAATCTAACCTGCCTTCTGCATACTCTGCACTCTCTCAAATACCGTCAACTCCAGAGCAGCTTGCATACATGCTACACACTGGCATGCTAATATACTGCAGTGCAAAAAGAGTGAAAATAACTCTAAGCAACACAACATGATACGTTGCATAAACATATAAAAACAGCTATACTAAATATAATTGCTAGCTCTCTTCTGATGCTAAATCTTAACCACAGCACTCCCCGCAAAACATAAAAACCCTCATATAAAGTTTMAATTTAAAAAGTTATTCATCAAAATAAAAAAATATAAGAAGCTTCCGAAAAATCCTCAAATACAGCCATTTGGTTTTGCTGCTCCATAGGTAAAAATGAGTAAAATATCAAGAGATCAAGATCTTCCGGAGTTTCACCAGCTCCTAAAAAAAGCATAGCAAGTGGTACCACCAGCGCCAACCTAAYGCTAGCCAAAACACTCTCCTCTGCCCAGCGCTCCCCCGAAAAAAAATGCGCTGATCGTATCGGAAAGGAGGCAGCCCACGCCGCTGGACACAGACAGCTCTTCCTGCGGGCAGCAACTGTGACCGATCTCTCACTACCCTAACCCCTGCAAATAAAGCAGCAGAGGAGCGAGGGCGGAAGGAGGCCCCGCGTGCCAGACGCGCGCAGCTGTACGGCCGCCGGCGCCTCCGCCAGAGCAGCACATTCCAGGTGCTTCACGCGGCGTGGAGTCGCAAGCGGGCTCAGCTGCGAAGGGCGTCACACAGCCGGACAAGTCCCTGGCTTGCCAGTCCGTTTTTCCCACGCACTTTAACGCCGTTGGTTTTGTTCAGCTAAACCGAAAGACTAGCGAACTCCAAACTCCCTCCTAAATTAAGAAAATCTGTTTTCAAACTTGCCACATTTTCAATAGAAAAAGAATCAGCAACAGGCTCCCTCCTCATTTCCTAAGTGTATGTTTTTTCAGACTAAAGACTTTTAACCTGCCTTTGCCAAAGTCTGTCAATCCAACATCTTTTGCACTTACTTTAATACAATATGAGATGCAATTATCTTCATAGTGTTTACAGCATCGATGCCTAGGGCCATATTTACACCTGCAAGAAGCACAATGAAACACATATTAACTTGTAGCTGTTTTCAGACTCAAGACTTCATAAATTTTTCTTGCCTAAAAATACATAAAATGCTATTTTCCCACTATTCATTTTTCACATTACCTACTGAAGGGCACTGTGAACTTTTACGATGCCATAAAAGTGCAATAAAAACAAACAATACTTTAGTTGTACTGCAGAAGTGTCTGCACGCTTATTTTGATTCAACCTCTCTTTCTTGCAGTGCTGCACTATAAATACAAAATTAAACAACAAACTTTCTGCTGTGGTCAACAAGGAAATATCATGTCACATAACTCTAGTGTGACTACTCTTCTCAGTCTGTTCCATGGTTCTGGAAGTGTATTTCAGCAAGTATCCACTACCTGTATCCTTACACCACTCACACCTCTTTAAGGGTTATTGGAGGCAATGTAGAAAATACAAATGCATAGAGATTCCCAGTGAGCCTTCTCTCAATTATAATCATTTCACTTCTGGGCAAATACTCCTACTGTACAGATTTTACTGTGCTTCTCATTTGGGATGGAGAATTTGACCTTGAGCACATAKAAGGGATTGGTTTGCACTAGTGGGATGTGTGGATTGTACAGTTGTTAGCCCTGCATTATGCAGAATTTAAAGGAAGCAATGTCATACCAGGTCTGAACATTATATTTTGCTATAGCTAAGTATTTAAGGTTTAATACAAAATAAATTACACAGTTTATATACTGTGCCAAATATCTTAGAAATTCTGAATTTTGTAATATGAAGTCTAACAGCCATAAATCATCCCTGAGGTCAGTTTATGTAGCAAAAATTGTAATGAGAATCTGATCAGGTTACAGGCATTTAGACTCAATTATATTGAAAAGAACCATATGGAAGAAAAACCTGTAAGAGCAGGAGGACTGAAAACTGGAAGTTTTCTGAATGTCTGAGTAGGGATTTTCAAAATCTTAAAGGAAGAATACTCTTCTCCATCTTTAGTCTATTAGCTCCTTTAGGATATTTAGTTAATAGGCTCTTAATCATTACCTCTAATGAACTGAATAATGAAGATAATTTTTAAGACAAACAAGGTATAAAGAACTCAGATAAAGGAAACCACATATAGAACCAACTGTCTTCTTCCGTTTGTAGGTCTTTTGCTGTCAAATTACATCTTTCCCTGAAAAGTCAGTGCTAACTTCCTTTCTATTTTCATTCTAAAAACACAGCAAATCAGCAGAAGCAGCCATGTGATACAGGCCATTTTGTGTTTGTTCAGTATCTCAGCAAGGAAYGAAAGTCATCACTTTGAGAACACAACGCACTTTGAAGACTTATTAATTTCCTGTATGTGAGYAGGTAAAGATCTGGTCAGAAAACTGTTCCTGAAGAGGTCAATGGAAGTGAAGATTCACAGAYGTGACCTGATCAGATCCTTGTACTACTTGTTATCCCATCTTCCCTGTAACAAATGCTTCCTCATGGTACCTAACACACTTGAAGYAGACAAATCAAGCACAGCACATTAGACTGAATAGCTGTATGATGTCCTTTTTTCAAGCTCATGTTGAAAGACAGTAAATTGGATTTGGTAGACAGAGCAGGAATGTACCTTACCTAACCTCAGATGACCTGAACTAGTCACATTGAGCTCCTACAGTTAGTGCAAAGAAGTGGGGACTATTASAGGGAAAAAATAATTATCTTACCAATTTTAGAAGCTTACTGCAGAATAGCTACCCACTTGAAGAGTCTGTTCCTCTCGATGGACAATAAGGGGAGCCTACACCAGATTCAGCTGAAGCAGTCCAGTGCAAATATAGCTACACTGTAGATAACCAGTTAATTGAGTCAGATCATGTCAAAGATCACTCTTGCTACCAAATAACTACGGACAGACAACAGAGGCTTGCTATGCCTTCTCAAAACCTTTGTCTTCAGGTAAAAAGACAAGAATTAGGTTTGCAATTAGAATTAATGCATTTCAGTTGACTGACTAGCTTCTCTAATTAGAAAATTAGAGAAGTTTTCAAGAACTCAAGTGCATCTTCCCGTTTAGCTAATCCTTGCTCCTACACACAGTATTACTTCCCTACAAATAATATCCCATGTGCTCAGRTATCATGTGTAGAGAAAAAAATCCCACTTTGGAGGCGAATAAAAAGGTTAAGGTTCTTCAAATGCTGATCTGATATCTGACAAGGACAAGAGGAAGCAACTAAAGGCTGACCTACAGCTGCTGTGTCAAAACTGAGATAGATGTTACTCCTCATCAGCTTCGCTTACAATGGGACTAGAACTCAAGTCATCAYCATGACAGACTCTCCAACTACTCTTCTCTTCCAGTCATCTTTTCAAAGACGGGCCTGAACTACTAGTTTATACACATTTCAGTGTGCAACTCAGTATAGGAAATGATTTCTGCATTTGAACTTCAGGTTCTACAGAGTGTCTGTCTCAGGGCTCCAGTTTGACAGCTAAATCTAGAATATTAGACACACTCTTTTCTTGGAGGACCACTCGTGATTTAGAGCATGTCCCCCACCCAATTTTGATCCCTAGATAATTTGTTGTACTTTTTATCCAGTGATTCTCTAAGCTAAAACACATAAATGATCCTCAAACACAAAAGCGGTCTAGCACACAAGAAGAGACTGGCAGGCTCCGACTGCCAGTTTCACAAGGAGGCCCACTTGACAGAGGCATCTGGGCTTGTGCAAAGCAGACTCCCTCTTTGCTCTGGAAGCTCTTATTGCCTGAGGCAGGACACTGGCCAACTGTCACAAATCCTGTTCTTAGGCAGTTCTCCCTTATTCAACACAGGGGTGTAAGCGCCTACAAAGATGACGTAATGGTAATTTAAGGTGACCTACGTAAGGAGCATTCCTGTGCCGTTTTCCTGCCTTCATATCACTGCTAGGGCCAGTGGAACCAGGCCACGAGCCAGTTTTGCTGAAAACTGCGGAAGAATCGAACGCCACTCTACCACTCAAAATGGACTGAACTTGCATCTTCTTGTTAGAGAATTGTGCAGTGCAAGCCATACTGAAGCCCTGCTACGACAAAGAGGTCTTAAACTTAGCTTTCACTAGGGTTCATAATTTGTTTTTGCCACCTATGCAGAAAAACAAAATGTAAATGTCATAAATGAAAAGAGAAAGTAACACAAAAACACTGTCATATAGTATAACAAAACATGAAAATGAGCTAAGTAAAAATGATTAATTATGCCTTGCTTTTCCCTTGTTTTCCTTTGACTCACACTTTGTCCATGAGTTTTTTTGTTAGAGCCAGTATGTTCATTGGCTGTGGTATTTTTTCACAACGCTTTATCTTTCTATCTATTCTTGAAAATGCTGCTTCTGGTGAAAATGAATGAGTGGGGATTTCTTCTTTCCCTACGATGAACCTGAAACAAAGAACACCAGTTATAAAAGTAACTCAGAAAGTACATAAAGATCAGCACAAGTCTGCAAAGACTTTACTGCAAACTTGACGTTGCCCACAGGACTGCAAAAGAAAATGCATCCTAAACAGGTACCAGATCTTGTGTCTCCTCAAAAAGACCAATCCATCAGCATATATTTAAACTTCAGATGTGGCCAAAATTGTTGCCAGTAATTTTTTTAAATTGAGAAAAGAATGGATTGAGAAAATCCATCTCAAGCAATGGAAGAATACTGAATAAAAACATAAAGGCACATATTTCAAGTTATTTGCAGCAAAAGGGTCATATAAAGTTTGATAATCAATATCATATTTTTATTGGTTTTGTAAAACCTTCAAAATGCCAACCCCACCAACAACATCAACTTTGTTTTGCTTGGCTTCGTCGTCGACCTTATTTTTTCATYGGTTGATATTACCTACACACCAGTTTATCTTAACTAGTCTGTACATCAAGGGCAAAGAAGGTCACTATGGCAAGATGCGCTGTTTCCTAACACTTTGCACTCTAATCCAAGTTACATTGTACTGTGGCAATGTTTTTGATGGCTGGTGCAGATATAAATAAATTTTCGTSATTCGGTACGTGACAGAATCTTCCAGTAAACTGCTGGCTTCAGAAAGCACTGTTTATGCATGCTGTCATATGAGYGCTTCATGTCCAGATTTCTAAACTATGGACTGACTTATTTAACTATCAGCACCTTTTATCAAATTCCATGGCTGTTTCATGGCTGCAGCCTCTCTAAAATATTTTCCACTATCGGCAACAGCAATGCTGTTTTGCTTGACTTCAGCTTCAGCCCTTTTCTTAACCTGTGAGCTGACACTGTCCATGCACTGGGCTATCTTAGTGATAGACAGGTGGGAGAATATGGTAAGGGAAAGACAAGAATAATATGTGAAGACATACTCCTGACACAAGACACTAAGCCAGGTGAACTCTTGTGTTRCTACACAAACGAGTGAGTGACACCAGACAGAGTCCCATCACAAAGTAAATTCCAGGCAAGCCTGGATTACAACAAAGCACACAAGATTTTGTGACACGGGGTGTCTCAAATGAATATGGTAAAACTCCATGCCTGATTTTGGTGCTGGTCACAGAACTACTGCTGTATTCACTCACCATTCTGCAAATAYAGTGAATAAACTTCAGGTCCAAACACAGCAGCCACTTGCTTCTAGAAGAATACCGGGAATCATGAACCCCAATTTTAGCAAATGGAAAGACTAATGTTCCTTCAAAAACATTTAACTGTATGTCTGCATTTCCTTTYTGCAGTGGTCTCAAATATGAAGATCCTTTTCTTGCCAGTGTATTATACCTTGTTTAAAATATGCAGTATATCCCCAAAGCTGGGAGTTTTACAACAGTGTGTTTTTTTCTTAAGAAAACTCTGTTTTCGTATAATGCAACTTCCACTGTGCACAATTCCTCAAAATCATTACTTTGGGCTAAGTACTCACAGAAACTATTTTCTTTACTTACTTTAGTGCAGAGTATGTAAATCCTTTCAAGCCATCTTTGCACCTGAAACATAAAAACAACAATCTTTTCTGTAATGGACTGCTTGCAGTGTAAAGTGTTACACATTAAATATGATGTAGAAGGGTTCTGGAAAAACATCAGTTTCTCATTAACAGAAAGTAGCAAGTCTGTAACAATTCTGCAGCAATTCTCAACTTCATGTTGTCACCACAGCCTTGGAACATGTTACAAACAAAAGGTAGATACAGCATAGGAATGCCAGCACGTCTCTCTTTTCTCAAAGACATTTTGAGAGAAGAAATTTTGAAAGGACAGTGACAGAATCATTGGGGTGGCAATGGAAAATTCCATGTCAAGAATTGCTACTTCCATAGAAAAGAAGTCATGATGGGTCTTCTGAAACGTGTTATCGCAAGGAGAGAAAGGAAGACGACTYAGATTTCAGAAAACACCCTATTGTAAAGAACTGCGGGGAACAGTTACTCTGATTTTAAGAAAACCTGTTCTACCTTGTACTGTGCTAAKCCCTGCAGTACCGCACTTTAAGAAAATTCTCAAGTCGGAAGTCAAGGTTGTTCAATCACGGAGCAGTCGTTCTGATTCTGCGCTTGATCATAWATGCCCTTCCTCAAACACTGTAGGGCTCCTTCCGTGCATAATGACCACAGTAAAGAGTCTTTACTTGGCTGTGAAAGCTTTAGGTTATTGACATTTTTCTGCATAGGATATGAAGAATGGAAGYGAAGCTTGCAGTTGCTACAGATTCTTCCTGGAAGACTTCTCAGAGCACCAGTGGCATGTTGAYAGGAAAGCAAAGAACAGATACTTGTCCTTCTTTCCCTCCCTTTTCACTTTATAGGATTGCAAGGGGAACAGATCATGGTAAAATTCCTCACACAAYACATAAAGCACAAAATAGCAATTATCACCATCATCGTTTCAAGAAGACAGCACAAYAGTTGCCAAAGTATCAGAAACAGGAGTGACCAAACCGAATCCTTTTTATCCTGGCTTACCAAGGACCAAGGTGTCCCTGGAAAGTCTGCACCCTCCAAGAGCACAAGATATCATCTCCCAAAAGGCACCACGTGAGGCTAGTGCGTGCTACTGAATGGCTGTATGAGTAAGAACAGCAGGAAGAATATAATGAGACAGTGGCTTGTTTCCAGCTCAGGATTACTGATCACAGCGGTGTGGTATGAGGCTTCAATGCTCCAGCTCTATCAGGCAGACAGACCATCACTCAAACTGTTACTGGTGTGCTAACAAGCAGGCAGCGAGTCCCTGGGTTGTCTTCTCTTTCCACCTGAACGAGCCTCAACATGAGAAGCCAGAATGCACTCGTGGCTTCAAGGTAYCTTCTGCTAACAGAAGAATCCCACCAAAATAAACCAAGTCTTGCTTCATCGCAGCAGGAGAGTGCCCCGCTCTTGGTAAAATGTCACAATATTAAATACCCTGGAAATTTTTGCTTCCACTTGCACGGTTCTAATTTAGCATTAGTGTTAYTTAGCATAGTTATATACAACACTAGAAAATTTATCCTAAAACAATTGTCTCTTGTAAAATTATTGCACCTAAAACACTGATCATCTTCTAAGTATGATCCATAGGAGTACAGTGTTGCCTTGCACAAATAACATTGTTTATTCTATCTTTAATTATTATAGAATGTTGTAGCCAATGATCCATAAATATTTTATTTTTTAATGATTTTCTGCCCGTGGAATGCAGAAGCTGAAAATTACTGTACTGTTTTTACAGAAAGATGGACTTCAACTCCAAATGAAATTAGCTTTACCCAAAAGTCRGAACAAATCACTGGCAAAATCAGAAGCACAACCCAAATACACAGGGTTTATATACATCCACTGCTGCCTCCAGAACCACAGTCCAGTATCATGATTCGGTTTTTAAATGTACAGTTGAAGGGAAGTTAAATGTCCCTCTGAGTTAAGGGTGTTCTACACACTATTTCTGCAAGCTCTCAACTCAATAGGTCCTTAGTTTCTACTTTTCTTTTTCATGGACCAGTAAATTAAAACCATACACCAAGCAAAGCATAAACTCACGTGTGTTTCTAGAATAATATTGAAACGGAGGAGTAATTACAGTATAAGCATAATTATGTTTYTGCCTTAATCACTCCAAGGCAATTGCAGTTCTAGTTGTGTTTAAACAATTATTCCATTATTATACCACCAGATGTCCCTAATCAGCTATTACTCAAAGACTGACCCAATATGACAGAATTCGTGACTGATAACATTTTACAGTTCACATAAGTTCTGCTCAAAGACATCGTCAATCAAATCATTTCTTCATTAATATTGAAAACCACAAGACATCTGAGTTACTCAAAGATAAAATAATACTCCGATCATCTATTTATTCCTCCAAGAAACATGAGAAAGACTTCTAATACTTATTCTAATCACTCATTTCAAGTCATTTCTATGCAAGAAGTATTTGGTGTTTCAAGATTTTATCAGTTATTCAGATGTAGATTTATGAGCCKCCCTGCAAAACACACTGAAGGTAAATATATGGTTTAATATAGAAGTAACACTAAAGACATAATTCTATTTTTTCYTATTAGCTTCCAATTTTTAGCTATAATGTAGTATAACAGTGCTATTTAAATTCTTAAATAGAACTTAAATTCATGCTGTTGGCTTTCTAAAATTTCTGTTGTAAACTCATTATGCAAATTAATAAGTATGAGCAAACGCTGCACAAAAGAAACCTCTGCACTGACTACAGAAACATACTTCTTTTTCTTTCTTTTTTTTGGGGGGGAGAGGTGGGAAAAAAAAGAGTACGGCTAGGTAGCGCAGGGGGATGTCATGTAGTCAGCAGTAGGCTTCACGCGAGACTGCTGATGAAGGCAAGGCCTAACGCTAGCCGCATATGGTACGTTTCATGAACACCTGGCCACTAATAACTGAACTAGGACTAATGATTTGCTTCATGCAGGCTACTATTAATTGTTAATAATAACTTTTACTCCCTGCTTCATTGCTCAAGTGGTGAAAAGCCCGTACTCCACTGCTGACCCCCATGAGCCACGCGAGCCGCAAACCAGCGCRATAAAATGCATGTGCCAAACATGTCGGATTCCCCCGCATAATGCTCAGTAATGTGTTAGAGTGTTTAAGATTTTTAAAACGATATACAAGCTGGAAAATCTGAGATGCTGGCTCAGTCGAGCACCGTTAAAAGCACTCGGTGTGCTTCACCTTTCCTACCAGTCTCCCTGCCCTGAGCGTCCYGGGGCCAGAAGCTCGAGCTCCAGGAAGGCACCGCTCTTTTGCCTAGTGAGCAATATTTTAAAGGGCACATAATCTGCTTACAGCTGCCCAGCAGAGAATTTTCCCATCGAAGGGGAATTTGCACCTGGTACAGAGCCAGCAGAGCCAGGGACCGGGCCAGCTGTCCCCGTCCGGTACGGGGTACCTGACAGCGCAGCGGAAACGCTCCGCCACCCTCCGGCTCCTAGTTGGCCAAAGCCACGGCTGGACTCGGGAGCGCAGCAGAATCAAGGACCTCTAGCAATAACTTGGGGTTCTCCAAATTCCCCCGGCAAGACAATTCTGGCACATGAGCTAACAAGATCGATTTTAATCATGCATGTTTGGAATATAAATAGAACCGAAGGCCACACACACATTTATTTTTTTTTCATAAAGAAAACAGCAAAAGTGGAATACAGCCAAAGCTTGATACTAATATGCTTCTAACAAGGCATGAACTCACTATAATTACTTGTGTTTGTGTATGTAGAGAGGTGCTGTACACGAGCTTATGCTGCTCTCCCTCCATCGCATGGGAAAGAGACGTTCCCACGCTGAACCGCAAGGCTGAATGCCGGCAATTATGTTTTGGGGGTTTTTATTAGTGTGCCTTGTCATAAGCCCTTCTATAGATTTTCTCCGTGACCAATTGCTAGACGCTGCACAAGCAGCCTTCTGAGGAAGCAAGTTGGTTTTCACCCCTGGAATTCGTAAGGAGAAAGCAGCTCACAGCAACAGCAYATGCCGTGTTCAGCAGCGCTCCCGCATTACTTACCGGGTAAGAGTAAATTAGAAGCTCCTCTACGGAGCTCTCGTTCTGGCCACGCGGGCAGGAGAAGCCCTGCAAGCACAGGCCGCGTCCGCCTGTTCCCGCAGCACATCCTGCCTTGATCCTCTGGGATCCCGAGCTAAGGTGCCGTGCCTGACCGCCGAGGTAAAAACCGACCGTGCCTGAACACGCCAGCTACAAGCCTCGCTGTTAAACCCCACGCTGTCGGCAACTAGGAGTTTCTACTCGTCTCTGCGAGCTGCAGAGGACAACCCGCTTTCTGCTTTCGGCCGCTGAGGGAGATCACTCTGCCCTCCGGCCTSTGCCCTTCTATCCCTCGTTCCTTGTCTTCTCCTCGTTGTTAATGTTCAACAGCACAAAAGTTGTCGTTTCCCCGAGCTGCCTTCTGTAGTTGCTTCTCTTTTCCTTCTTTCATTTGTATCTCCTCCTTTGCTCTCCTACTCTTTCATCTCTCCAAATCTAACCTCCGTTTTTATATTGATTTTTTTCCCCTCATTTGTCCTCTAAATGAAGGTAAGAGCTCATTTCTCTCTCTTTTTTTTTTTAAACTCCTTCAGTACCTTCTCCATGCTGCCTCATCGCTTGGTACTTTTCACCTGCTTGATCGAATGGATTGTGACCATGAGACTGAAAGGGCAGGTTACGCATCAGTGAAAAACAGGATTATAAAGAAATTCATGACTCCAAGACATAGGCGTAACCACTATGAACGAGAGAAATGGAAGAATTATTAATTCAAGCTTAGTTCTAGATTTTTTTTCAGACTAACTTGCTAATGTGATGAGTTTGAAATAAAATCACATTTTGAAAAGATAAGTTTTTCAAAAGACTCTGGGACTAACCCAACCAATTGCAAACCATTAAATTCTTCCTCATAGATGTGACTGTATAGAAAAAAGTTATTTTAAAATGAAATATCAAGTTCTCTGGGTAATAAATGAGCTAACCCAGTCAAGTGTGATGAGACAAAGGAAATGAAAAATCAAAGCTCTTTCACAAGTATTTTTTTTCACGTTACTTTTTAAGCAAAAAATGATTTCTAAAAACTATGATTGAACACTTTGCTAGATCTRCTTTTACGCTTCGTTATTTAGTTGTAGTGAACTTTCCAATTATCTGAACAATAATTAGACCCTTCTCAGGCTCCTTAGAAGGACATTATCACTGTGCCAATAATAATATCCAAACCCATCGAGTTAATAGTGGTTTATGACAAGGCTGCGCAAAGGCATTTTGGTTCTTACTGAAATACATCTATGGGAATTTTAATATRTTTTAGACTTTCATATCAGCTTAAAAAAGAACACTCTGCTCAGATGTCTTCCTATCAGACTATCAGAGATAAAGGAACTCAAACCTGAACTTGCAGCATCAACTTTGGAAGCAAGGAGGCATTTAGATACGATTCTTTGGACCAAAACTCCTACTTGTRGTCGAGTAGCATCTAACGCAAAGGAGTTTCCTTTCTAGAGCTACAACTGCACATGGCACCAGAGGTCAAAATACAGGAAATTTGGTCTTTATTGTTCAGTTACTTTAACACAGAAGATTCAATCAGATTTTCCTTCTTTTTTCTTTGATAATTTTTGCAATTTCATTTATTCATCTCTGTTTACACTATATTAAAAACATTGAAACTTGCGTATCTCACAAAGATACCTTGTCCTCAAAAGGACTGACAGATTTCAGACAACTGCGGTCCCTTGGCTACACACACAAACCTTTTTGTCAATCCAGATAGAYTGTAATGGATCTCTTAGAGATACCGAGCAACCATCCTATCAAGACATCTGGAAATGCTGCAAGAAAAAGAATAATCTGTTCCATTCAGCAGCTGCTGTTACCATTCCCATTTCCCCCCATACCAAATCTAAGCCCTTCCTGCCTTCGTGCTGCTCCGCCGTGCCCTATCTTCTCCCAAGACTGTGATCAGCTTCTCTTACTACTGTCTTCAAGGCGCTTCAGCTGGCAGAGACTGTGAAGACACAGACTGCGGACAAGCCTCCTTTAGAGGCACTGCTGAGATTGCTTCAGCAAAAAAAAGAAAAAAAGAAAAAGAAACTGTGGAAAATGGTTACTACAGGCTGGCTGCGTTATGCAGATACCCTGGGCTGGCTCTCCTGCAGATCCCGAGAAATGCACGCGGTCCGCGTGCGGGCTTCCCCGACCGTGCGGGAGCAGGAATAGCCACCTGCTTTCCTCTCGCCCGCCACCTCGCCAGGAATGAGGTGGGAAACCCGACGGGACCCTTTGCTTCCCCGAGGGTCAGAAAGGACAATCCAGGCAGCCAGACTGCGCAACTGCCAAGAGAGAACCAGCCACAGTTACAGAAAATGTTACAACCACCCTTGGACCTGGCTGCCTTAAAGCTGAACRGGATCACGAGGCACAACTTGTGATTTGGGCAGAGGAAACCCACAGAGGCAACTTTAAGATGAAGAAAGGACTTACAACCAAACCTCCTTCTCTGCTGAATTAATCTTTTTTTTTTTTTTCTGGATTAAACACTCATTTTCTTTCTGTCTTTCAGCTCAAGAGCATGAGAAAAGGAGCAATTATTTACGGCGACATTAACAAAAATATCTAATCTTGTACCTACAGACAACACACAACTTTCAGAAGAAACGTTACAAATTAAATTTAAAAATAATGAAGYCATAAAAGTTGTAGCTGGAACTCTTATAAAAATTGCACTTCAAACTATTAAATGTTCAATGCAGTCAGGAATCAAAATGCAATGACAAGTCTCATTGCCTGTGTTTCCAAATCAAACCTATAGTTTGTGCTTAAATAAAAAGTGAAAGACAGAAATGTCCATGACATTTCTTTAAATTGTGCCTGAATTATAAAAGAACTGAATTATARAGGAACTTTTTAAAAGGGTACTTTTGTAACTAGCACATGCATTGAAAATAAAACAATATTTAAAAAAAATAGATGAACAAAGAAAGTCGAGACAACATTCAGGGTGAAGGGGGACCAAGAAGCACAGCAGAGCACACACAGCTATGTTCTAGACCTATACTGAAGGCATCATTTTTAATATTTGGGAAAAAAAAGAGTCAACGGAGCTGGCAAACAGTACCATCAACAGCCAACTATGGTCCCATTAAGCTTTCACGTAAATCCAAGGAATTATATTTTTTAGAAAAATTCTAATTTCTGGCAAGAATGCGACACTGCAGTCCTAAGGAAAGCTGTTTACATTAAAGTTACATTGCAATACCGGATTCAGACCTGCGAACCAGAGCTGTTACCAATCGACACTTCATGTCTGGTGGCTAATCAAGTTGTGGGCGCTGCTGCCAAATCGGAAATCAGATTTCTAGYGATGCTAATTACCTGCTACTTACAACTCTCTCATTTCAGGCATTTCGTGAGRGGGATTATTACTTCCTCAAATGTGCATTTTTACATAAACAGCATTTCTCTCAGATTAAAAGATCTTCCAAAACAAAACAAAATTATTATTTTAGCTGTATGAAACCCTCCTCTTTCTTTGCACGGCAGCAATTACGGCGCTATGGTCTCAGAAGCTGGCAGACGAAGCGCACGATCTTCTAAAGCAACCTAGGTCTCAGGTGGCCACCTTCCATTTTCAGAATGTCTATGGAAGTTTTACAACAAATTATAACATTATGCTGTAACAAAACCCAAAGATTCTCTCCCAAACAGGCACAGAACAAAACCAGGAAACAAACAAAAAATCCCTGAAGGCGGGAAGATGAGAAGTCAAATGGCCTCCAGGGACATAAGGACCTCGGGAAATGTGCCCTCACACAGGCACAGAAACATGTTGCCTGCCTCAGGTTTTGCAATGATACTCGCTGTATTTTATTGTTAAAAAAAAAGAAGTGATTTGAAATTCATACAGGATTTGCCTGGCAAGTACTTTGTTTAAGTAAGGGTGACATTTGCAGCAACTCCACGGTCCCCTGAGAGCTTTGCTAGCTTCACCTGCTGCCAAGTTCTACTCTGGCTCTTTCCATTGCCTCTCTGCAACTGGGAGGAAAAAAATACCCGTGAACATATGCATATTCATGCTTTTGATAGGTCATTCAAAATTTCAGTTAGCTCAGCCTCCCATAGAGATTAATTCTAGCATTCAAATGAAATGGATGCAGCATTCGCTTTCCCCAAAYGGTCCCATAATTGGATTTATGGGAAATGTTTGTCTGTCTACTTTGTTTCAATTTGGAAAAATACGATTATGAAGCGACTGTACATTCATATCTTTACTCTTCTACGGCCCACTATTCATATCTCTGACATTTAATAAAATTGGCATATATAATTAGAATAAACTTTTAATGAAATAAAAAGCTATACAAAGATTTTAAGGGAATTATCAGTCATTGTTAATATGCTAAGGTCCTTGCTGAATTAGGCTACAGAGCGAAGACAGTATAGCCCTCTTAGATTAATGAATGATTATTTCATTAATTCCATTTTCAATGGACTTAAAGTCAGATTTTGGCTCTGGCTCTTGTTCAAAAATACTCCTGTTTAAAATGCAGTGTGCTGCAGAAATCACCAAGACGGTTGCCAATAAACCAGATACTGAGACATAAGCTTTAGGATAAAGCCATTTGGGTGCTACAATCAAGTTAAATGGCCACAATGCAAGGTTTACTGGAATGTAAACTTTTTATTTTTGCATATATAGTATTTTTTTGTCATCATTGCATCATGCGAATTTACCTGCTTACCTGGAATTAACACACAGATCTCTAGCATAGCATTATGTTGTGCCATGAAGACACATCTCTGAGGTTCATAAGTACCATAGGAAGTCTTGAAAATACTGTCTCAGAAAACACTACTTTGAGAACCAAAGTTCAATACTACCACAGAACTTCACCTCTTAGTAACTCCCTTGTTGACTTATACTGTAGAAAAGCACGGGACCAAACTTTATCCTAATGTATTTTTATTATTAAATTACTGTAGTACTGTGAAGAATAGACCATATTTTAGTGCTGCACATCCAGTTGCAATATTTGAAATAGTAAGCTGCATCACAAAAACGACGACAACAAAAAAGATTCCTCAGAAAGCTGTCAGTGATGTAACATAAAGGCCAAGCTTATAGGACATAGTCCTACGGGGTAATCTGTGATAAGGCTTCTGGTCTTTTATAATTCTGCAGGTTACATAAATGTGGCTTCTGAACAATATTAAACACTGTGATTCTTCCAATTAAGATTTTTAACATAAAGGAAAACTGATAAAAAAAGAACTCCACATTTACCAGAAAATAAAATGTTCACGAATATGTGCAATCACCAATGAAAACACAAAATGCCCCCAAAATTATGAAAAAAAAATTTTGTAATCATGCAACATGAAAAGCTTTCGGCAATTAAGTAACTTAGTGAAAGAACATGGTATTTATGAAAATAACTTTCCAAAATAAAATTATTGCTGGGAAGTCAAGCATATCATTTTTTTCATTTTTATGACATCAACAAATCTCAAACAATTATTATGTTCTGTAGATACACAAGTTCTGTGTTTAAAACTACTAGGCAGTGAAGGCATCAAAGAATTATCAATTCTCATAAATATACACGGAAAACGCCACCGTGCTTGACACTCTTCACTCTGTGCCAGTTCCTGAGTTCAACAAGTTTCATGAAATTATCAACTTACTTTATTTTGCTTGCAAACAAGGCAATTTCTAGTCTCCCCCAGATGCAAAGAATGAACACATGAATTAAATACAACTAAGGAAATCAGAAGGCATATGTCCAATGCATATGTGCTGAGATCTCACAACGTTTAGCTAGTCAGACGATCTCTGGGGAACGCAGGAGGCTGCCTATATAGAGTTCTGGACACTTGATACTCTCTGGATTCGCACACAGGAGAAAAAATTAAATCAGAAAAAAGATTCATCAAAGCTGAAAGAAATATCAGCCCCATTTTCCAAGCTGGGTAAGAAAGATGCTTCAGAGGGCTTCTATAATAAGCATTTATTGTATTTCTCTTGGGGAATACAGAAATTAAACCTGGCAGCTGGGAGAACGCATCCACTTCATACGTTGATATGTATCAACAGCATATACTGTTACTATACCACTGAGAAGTAGCATAAAAAAAAACTTTTGCTGCTTTTCTAACCCAGTCTATATATACAAATTATATTTTGTGGTTCTCCAGTGCCATGACAGCAATATGCTAAATATACACATAATTACATGGTTTTCCATTTCTGCACTGCTTCATCAAAATATACATCTACATGCTAGTGAAGCGCCTTTTCCTAAAACATATGATTAATCAAGTATTTAATGTCCACTGATCAGATTTCAGCACAGTGCCAGTGTTGCCAAGGACATTTAATATGGGGAATGGGGCTTCTGACTTTAAACTATACCTTGCTCTATCTTCCCCCATTTTCACATAAAGCCCAAGATTTAAATGCAGAAAACTCAAATGTTCACAAAACACACAGATCACAAAAGTTAAAGAGACTTAGGCATTAGGCAGACGCTGGGCTGTGTGAATTTGGGCTATGACCCTCCCATAAAAATCACTACCCATAAAAATTAAGCAGTTTTAAAAAAGACRCCCCCTATTCCTTCCTGAAGTCATCCAGAAGTATAACGATATAATTTGTTAATGCAACTTTAAGAGCTACAGGTAATGCTTACTTAATAGTAGAGAAAGCAAAAGGTATTGAGAGGCTTTGTTTGCAAGTAGGAAACATTTAAAGGGAATGATGAAGTTAATCAGACATCTGACAGGAAAGGAGCAAGTACGGTTTGGGTACGGGAAAAAATTAGAGGGTCTCTCAGGATTTCCTTAAGCCCTGTTATTCTACGTTGCGAGACAGTCTAGCCCCAGAAAAGCCTAAACAAGGTTTAACTTTAGTTGYTGTTTGTAAGAATTTGCTTTCGCCTCTAATACTGTAGTCACAAATGTAAACCTTCATGCTCCTAGAATAAAATTCGTGATGTCCCTGTTTTAAATTTAGAGTGTGAAGAGCAATGACAGACATCACCAGCAAGCTCAGTGTATCTTACTGTCTCTAAAAATACGAAAGCAAATAAAATGGTGCAGCAGACAAACCTTCACAGGACTGTAGTCCCTAGCAAGCCTAGGAACTGAAGGTGTTGGATTACGGTTCTTTTTCCAAAAAATAAACCTTTTGGAGCTTAACTACATGTATGAAGACATGAAGAAAAAGTCTGCCKAAGTGATACTTGGTGCCCCACGGTAACGGGCCAGCAGAAGACAGACAACCAGGAAAATAAATCCAGATGATCCCAATACACGCCTGGTGACACAACTGACTCCTCTTGGATGCACAACCGAGGAGCATACACAGGAGGGCCAAAASCAAGTCTACCACCACTCTTACGCGTTTGATAGAAATGCACAGCTAACAGGAATTAACTGTTCTGCTTGTTTATGCTAGGCGCTGCTTCCAAGTCAACCCTGCAAAGAAATASCGTCAGCCGTGACTTATAGAGCCAGGATTACGAGCATGACCACGTGGGCCACCCCTGCACCCAGCCAGGTGAGGCACAGCCCCCTTTTACCGTGAGCTGTTTTGTTTGGAGCGCTTCAGCAGGCATTTCATGCCCCAATCTGACTTTTTATAAGGCTTTAGTAAAAACACACAATAAGCAAACAGACAAACAGGAATTTCCAGYGATAAATCTCTTTAATTCCCTTGGTGGCAACAAGATGTAGCCAATTGAAGAGCATGGAATATGCAAAGGCAGGTTTTGGTCCACCGTGTCTGCTAATACGATGCATTTTGGTAGGAAAGGAAGAAAATCAGTGGACAGAAGATTTGCACCAAGAACTATTGCTTCACCTCTAACAGCTCTCCAGTGAAAAAGTAATTTCAGTTTACAGTAATATCCAGGACCTTTGGAGTATTTTCTTCAGGGATTATATTTCTCCATTCATCTGTCCCTGAGCCAGAACACGTCCTTTTACACACTGCACCTGATGCTGAATCACAGGCCGTTTTGGATGCTGCAAAGCCATGAACACAGATTAGACAAGACTGCTTAATTTTCAATTTGCAGTAATTAGCTGGAGACAAATGCAAGTTTTCGTGGCATGTTCTTGGCTTCTTTTTACAACTTTAATGTACTCATCAATGTTATGTAAACAGTTTTACAACCCTCATGTAGCAGATGCCGATTCTTGGCACTCTACCATTTCAAGTGTTTATTATAAAGTTATAAAGCGTAATTCATGCAGAAGCCAACTGTGGAAAGAGTTACTACAGCTTCAAAATATCACTTGTAATCCATCAAGAACCTACAGTGATAGCTGAACATTAGTACAGCAATCACAATTCAACAAAATTATGCTAAAAGCTATGCAAGTTAATATTAAGTATGCAGTAACTCTCAGTTGCATAGTCATTAAGTCTATCAATTAAAGTTAAATTTTTATTCATTATTTATGACCAGCTGCTAGTGTACAATATTTCTAAGTGTATCATTATACATCTTTCACACACAAGATGTTAAAAGTAGAAGGTAAGAAACATATRTACTGGTGAAAACGAAAGGAATTAAAAGTTTATGAAATTAARTAAATGTATATATGTGCAGATTCATGATAAATTTTAAATATATACTCACTCAGGTTTTAAATACTCATTTTTAAATACCTTCTAAACAAAATGCCCCTCTGAAAAGAGCCTACTAGAACTTTAATTAACGAAGAGCTGACGCTTTGAAAAAAAATGTGAAGAAGCTATGTTTTGAAATGATGTGTTTCAGCCCAAGATGCTGAGAATAAGGAAAGGATTCATGGAAAGGATTAGGATGTTACAAATCATATRGAACATATGAATAGGAGTCTGTTTCTGTATATCAATAGGGGTTTAATTTCTGAATGAGAAGCTTAAGTTAGGGCACATTCTTTTGTAAAACATTCCACGGGTTTCCTAGAGTACACGGACTTGGTAACATCCTGAATTCTAACGTTACTCAATAGGTTCTTATAACTCTGCTAAAAATACTTTTAATTAACAGAAAAAGATTGGAATTGATTTCAGAGGAAGATAACGGAAGTAGRAATGCAGTTATTAGAGGATAAAGTCTCTTGCACTACAAAACAAAACAAAAGTGTATCAAGAAGAACTGATTACAACTTCTCAAGCTGTGAAATACGTATCTTAAGCACAAACGCTTGCCACTCTAGCTGCTATCTGAAACCAAGATTTTCCAAGGGAGGAAAAAAACCTCCAACTCCTTGAACAGCTGGAACCCATCCTTGAGATACAAAATAAATCACTTGCGAGTGAATTCCACACTCAAAAGCTCTAATCAAGTCCTCTCCGCAAGCAACAAAACAAACAARACCCAGAAAGGACCTAACCATCCCTAGTAACCGGTGTATACTAATTGCACGGCATCGGCACAATTTCAGTGGGAAAGCAGGGACTGAATAGAATTGCCTGATAAATCTACTACTCGCAACCACTCACTCCTCACTGTATTCTTGCCCCTTCGAGGTCACAATCTTTTGCTCTCAAGTCATCCGTGCAAAGAGGGATAAAGAGATTTACCTCATTCTGTTAAATCCTTGTAGTTATTTGTTACAGTTTTAAGAAATACCGCATTACATGCAGAGCATTTTGGTGAACGATGCACGCCCCTTTCAAATGAAAAGACGGACAACATCCCGAGAGCAAATTGTACACTTTTAAGGTAGTCCAAAACTTTTTAAGTTTAACAATTTTAGCTGGTAGGAATTCTGTGTAGTAGACAAATTAGATATAATATGCCTCCACATTTCTTAAACTAAACAAACGTGAACGATTTCACCACAGAAGAAACTTATCTAAAGCTTAATCCTACAACAAAGACATGAAAAACACATACTGAGCACGACRGCGCAGGACAAACAAGAATGCTATCAGAAAGCAGCAGAGTCAAAAATAAGTCCATTAACATTGTTTTTATTCTCAAGTTTCACCAGAAAAACAGTTTGCTGTCAAATGTAATATTTCTTTTATGGTGTAATTTGACTGAAATTTGCCAAATGCACTGTATAAAAATGATTACCTCACCTAATGAATCACTTTTCATCAAAATACTTTTAAATACTGTGAAACTTTTGTTCTAGAGAAAAAAAAAACAATTCTGCGCTGTTGATTTATCTGTAATGTAGCAAAGGGTGGAGTTTGGGGATTTGGGATGTTTCTTTTTTTGCTTTTTTGTATTCAGTTGTTATTTTAAGTATAAGCCTTTATAAATACATTTTAAAAATACGTGCATTTATATCTTGTAGACAACATAACATGGCAACCTGCGATGAATGTATTTCATGATGCACTTGCAACACATTAAAAGATGGAACATAGCCAAGTGAGTTTTGGGGAGAAAAGTCCCATCTCTAGTCCACAATATCAGAGCTCTGGACTTCATGGGGCAATACATTTCAGTTGTATTTCTCATCCGTATATTTTCAACTACTACTGGTAAGGTCTACACTCCTAGAGACAGTCCTCTCTTTAAGTGCCCTGTCTGGCAGCACAGGCAGAAATATCTAAACTGACAGTTTGAGAGGATAAAATAACCAATGGCTTACTCATTCATGCCAAAACCTACTATTTTCATTAATGCTGTCCTCCTTTTCTGAGTCATCCTCCACCTGAATGTGTCCAAGGAGAAGGTGTACAGGAAAGTTTAGCTGACAGGCAGAGCAGTAAGTTTATTGCAGTAATTTRCATGTGCATGATGAGCAGCCTCAATACTTTCTGCGTTGTTGCAGAAAGAAAGTCCTTGTAGCTTTTTAAGTTTATAACGTGGACACAGTCACACTATTTACATGGTCTTCTCCAGAAGACATCCTCAAAAATGCTGCGCATTCCTGTTTTCGGCACACACATTCCAAAGTTAAGTGTCTTCTTGAAGAAGGAGTAATGCTGATGCCTAGCAGACTCATGGACCCACTYGGTAGAAACCTGAAAAAGCAGCACATGGCTTGGAGATCCAGAACACCTATGTGGCCAAACAGCAGCGGTTCCTCAGCGTCCTTGTCTGCATTTCAATTTGGTCCTATACATTTAGCTCTGTCCTGATGGAGTTGTTTCATTTTCTCTTACCTATATCCCAGACCCTTCTCTGTCTAGTAAATGAGAAATGCTAGTTGCAGAACTCAGTTCCCCACATACTCCCACATTAGAGCAACGCAAGGGTATCAAGGTGCAAATCTACAATTTGGGACGGTCAGAGAAGAGCAGTGTAACTCTGCTCTGCTACATTAAACCTTCTGGCCTGCTGTTACAGGTTTCCAATCATCAAGAAASTACAAGGCATAGGAGAAAGTGCACTCAAGAGGTACTGGTCGTCTTGTGTTACAAAGTTGTAGAGACAGATGAAAGRGAAAAAAAAGGTCCTTTATTTTCTCCTCTCAGTTTTATTTTGCACTCCAGGATCACTCCAGGATTCAAGTTCTTTTATGGGACACCAATGTTGCCCAGTTTTTTTGAAGTTTGTGCACAAAGCTTTTTCACTGTCCCGCTGACAAACCTCGTTCGGTTCACTTCATGGAATTTGCATGGTTGTAAGCAGTAACAAATACAAAATTGATACTAAAATTCTGTTTCAAATTAACTTAAGAATAATATTAATCAACTTCATGCTCTGAAATGTCATATTGTTACATAAAAGTATTCCAAAATTTTTGATATCAGATATTTCCATGTAAAATACAATTATTTATTCATTCCCTGATCAAAATCTGAAAAAAAMCACCTAATTTCAGGAAATGATACCTCTGACCACTAAATAAATCTGCAGTATGTTTTTCTTACATTTAAATACAACTGAACTATATTCTTTTAAAGAAGATTGCACCAGCATCACTGAAGACAGCAAACAGGACTGCTCTCTTTCACCTCTCCCCTGYGCTGATACAGGGAAGACTGTTTTGGAGCAACTACTTCCCAATCCCACCCCCGCTCTGCAACCACTTCACTTACAGCTCCCGGATTAGACGCAGGGTTTAAGAAGTACAGACAACCTCAGGCGTGCTTTCACTATTGGGTTCAGTTTTACTTTAAGAAGGAAATATTTATTCATAAATGAAAATAAAAATAGAATAGAGGTTTTTGTTTGTTTTTAACAAAGTTGAATGTTCTTAATAAGAGGATGGGACAACGCTTAAATTAATGTGGCATGYTGGTCTGCTGTATGTTTTTATTTTCCTGTACAGCTTATCTGCATACCAGTAGCATTTTATTGCTATTTAGTTAACTTGCCAGCATGTCAAAACAAGTGATTGATTTCTCCTCTCCATTTTTCTTCTTTATAAAGGAWTTTTCCTGTTTCTATTCAAAGAAAAAAAATGCGTATATATTTAGAAAAGGGTGTGCATACTTAGGCCTTTTAAAGAGACTAAAAAACCCAAGAGTTTAATAAAATATATCAAGCATCTAAAATGGCATTTATTAACAACAAAACAAGTTCTAAGCCATTTTGAAAATCCACATTCAACTTCTCCAGGCRTGGACGTACAATGGCAGAAAGGCAGAATTGCTTAAACATATTAAAGAAATAACTTTTGCTTTGCTCATTAGTACTTAAACCCACAAATTGTTTCAGGAGCAAACAAATCTATCAAGCCTGATTTCCCAGCAATTTGCACAACAAATACAGTCCATGAGCGTAACACCCTTGTGCGCTCTCTACAGCCTAGGAAGGACCAAGCTCACCCTGGAGCCTACAGGCACTAGTACAGCTGTCTTGGCTACACAGTTGTTTAATTTCAAGAAAAATGCAGAACTTTTTACGTCTTTGAGACCTTTACACTTTTGCAAATATGATCGAAACAGGCTACTGAGTGCAAAGGTTGTTAGGAAGGAGACTGGCAGAAACATAAGACAGTGCCGTTGCCCAAGTCTCTCTTCGTTAGGAAACCGGGCTAAAAATGGCTGCGAGTTTAGGATTTCATTTGACAAATATACACGAAGTTTTGCAGTTATCCTCTCTGACAGAAATTACATCTGTTAAAAGACTAACGTGAAAAAGATACACTTAAGAAAAATATACTCTCTCTGCATCTTATCTTTTTCACATTTTGTCATCTGTTTTTTTGGAAAGTTTCTATTAACATATGTTCACAATATGATTTTCAGAAGTTGCATATTAAATTCAATACATTATATTTTGAAATTGAGACTCTCATAAATCTTTTTTTACTCCTTTACTTCCCAGACTGCCTCACTCCGTAGGCACAAAGCAGCTTAATTTTAAATCCAACAGTGAAACTGAAAAATATACTGTTTGCCTCTTAAAATTCATTAAAGGAGCAGGTAGTCTTTTAAAACTTCTATGACATTCTTTATAAAAAGATATACCACAACCACGGTGACGCTTCGTAACAGTGTGCCTCCTCTTTTCTGAAACACTGCAGTAAACACGACAAAATGGCTGCGCTAAGCAACACAAAATTGCAAGAGCAATTGCAAGAGCTTTTTCCACAATACCCTAAATTAGTACACTGCTTCAATGTATATAATCATTTGAGCTGTAAGTACTTTACCAAAAAAAAAAAAAAAAAAAAAAAAAGAAAACAAAAAAGCCCACACTCTATGTATGTAAAACACTAACTATGGACCTAATATGGATYGACGCTATGCCTATAGCTATCTACACTATGTAAATTCCTCTGAAGTCCTTACCCTTCTCAGTTCCCAATGCTAGTTAAAAAATTACAGCACGCACTACCATGTTCATCCGCATCTGCATGYGTATGTTCAAGGTCCGTATATCCAGACAGAATGATGCACTTTACTGGCAAAGATGCACTTACTTCTATTGCTATTGGATTGGTCCCAAATAACGTTAGAAACTAGGACAGAAGAGAAAATTTGCTACGTTTGATGCCATTCCTTGTCTACATTGATTGGAAACACATTCATTCAAGGTTAGATTAGCTGAGAAAGAGCGTGTTAGTTACTGTAGCACTAACTACACAGTCACAATATGAAAGGAAACATTTTAAAGAACATTTTCCAGATGTTCCATTGCAGATAATTGTAGAATAAAACAGAAATCTAGGTGACGCAGTAAAGCATTAAGATTTGGGATATTCACATTTTCTTCATCTTTAAATGAGGTTGCTACATGACAGAAATGTACTTTTTTTTTTTCCTGTTGATCCCTGAAAAGCAGTTTTTTAAATGGAGAATACACAGGGTTTCATTCTATTATTCTATATGGCATCTCAGATGGGAGTGGAGCCTGACTGAATTTTCCTAAATTCCTTCATGGACACTGAAACCTCAGTACCAAACTTCACCAGCAAAACTTCCGTTAGATGGCTTGCTAGATGGCGACTACATGCAGACATGGTTTTAAAGCGACCCTGCTGCAGGATCATGCCCTTTCTTCTTCTCGAGCGACATACTCCAAGTGCAACTATCTCAAGAGTAGATAAATTTTATTCTCAGCAAGGTACGCTGCATTTCTGGTAGGCAAATCTTTGCTGTGACATTACTCAAGAAACTCAGCAGGCTTCCTCACTGAGATGATTTTCTTTAAAGATACAAACAGAAAGGGATATGAAAAGATAAGGTCTTCCTTTTCTGAAAGCATGAGCTCCACTTGGACACAGGCAGGCAACTGAAGACTATTTTGAATCTATTTAGATTTAAGAGACATAAGGCATGACTTCAGATCTGGGTGGTCTGTGCAATGTCCAAGAATACATAAACTAGCTCATCTTCAAACTTTTTCTGTTTTCTTTTCCTCAGCTAATAAATTATGTCCATTTTTGCAATAAAATAACAGGAGAGTATCTGACAATAAAGTTCCTATACATATACAAGTTATATCACCTATAGCCATGTGTCTCTTCAATTCAAAACAGTGGTACCCCTTTATTAAAGACGTCATTGTAACTTGAAGAGCTGATAAAAAGTTGGAAGGGCCTGTTTTTATCCAACTTCATAAATTGATCCAAAAACTAATTTTAACCATGCCTTAAAAAAAGAAGTAAATGTCAGTTCTCGATTTGTGAAATTCGTTGTGTGAGAGGTGTAGATTACATTTTTCTGGCCAGAACTGTGCTGAAGCCAGAGAAATCTGAAAACAGCAGTCTTAAAAACCTGATTTCCATTTATAAGAAAAAAAGAGCAACTGACTTGAATTATAGATATCAAAAGGGCTTAGCTGCCTTAAAACCTGAGGCAGCACACAGCCCAAAAAAATCTTAATGCAAGTAAGCAGAAAACACCTATCAAGATGAGTACTGTCATACACATTGCTGAAAAAAATCAATCCACTATCTTCTGTAAAAAAATAAAAACAAAAATTGGTGATAAAATCAGGTTTTCAGTAAAATGAACACCCATATAAACCTTTAAAGAACTTTACAGCACCTCTGTCTTAACCAATAATCCACGGATTCTGTAAGATATCTTTAACATTTAGGTATTTCAGTTGCAGCCAATCTTGGTAAGCCATACAGTACTTCTGATTACACATCTCACAAACACATCAAATAGTTTGAGTTCTTATTTTATATTCCCTGGCTCCCAATGATATCTGTTTTTTACACAGAGATATATTAATTGTTCAGCATCTATGAAGTACTGATCGAATATTTTATTTTCCTGTATTACTGATACAACTAAAAGATACTTGAATTCTAAATGTGCTATGTAAGTTGAATTTAACTTATTGAGACCAAAATTCATGGCATGTCAGCCTTAATTTTGTAGTAAGTATCCATATTAATCAATCAAAATACATGCATCCCCACATGGGCCAAATAATACATTTAAAGAAACACTGTTACAGTTGCCTATTGGGGAGAAAAAAAAAATGGCATAGGGTCAGGGGCAGTATTAATTAAAAACCTTATTTCTTCCCCATGTCTGAGGGAAGAATATCTATATATATCTATATAGATATATATATATCTATACATACAGTCAGTACCTGCATCTTTCCACCATCAAGCATTCGCTAACAAGATACAGCTTTGAGTGGTCAACCCAAATTGACCAGAACATCATTTGTTAATATGACAGATATCCGCAATACCTATCAACAGATAAGAGGTGCCCAGTGGCAGGACAAGAGGCAGCAGGTACAAACTGAAACACAGGCAGCTCCATCTGAATATGAGGAAAAACTTTTTTACTGTGAGGGTGACAGAGCACTGGAACAGGTTGCCCAGAGAGGCTGTGGAACCTCCATCCTTGGGGATACTCAAAAGCCATCTGRACACAATCCTGGGCAAAATGCTCTGCGTGAACCTGCTTGAACAAGGAGGTTGAACTAGAAGATCTCCACAGGTCCTTTCCAACCTCCACCATTCTGTGATTCTAAATTCCTGACCAAAGCTGACCAGATGTACCTCCAACCACACACAGACTTGTTTGCACATTAAGAGGCCTCACTACACTGGAGAGAGGCCGACACAGCTGAAAAATGTTCCTATTTCTTCTATCTAGAGCAGATCAATGTGGATTTGGTTTGCAACTTTACAAGAGACACTGTGCTTGRGAAGTGCTTCTAAATTTGCCACTACAGTTCTGAGCAAGATTCCCATGCCTTTCTACAAGTACAGAGAAATTCACTTACTAACTAGCAGAAATGAAGTACATAAGAACAATCATTTTAAATGAATAAAATTTTTTGAGGAGGGAATTATAGTTTATATGGTAGTTTTACATATGTTTCCCCACGGACTATACCATCACCTTTTTTCCATATTATGTCAAGATTTTGCATATGTGTGCAAAAGAGGTTGAAGGAGCTCAGTCTACCTTCCATACTCTGGGGTGAGGGCAGGTAGAATACAGAACATCTGCAGTGCAAGCACGATTCTCATGGGCACTGCTGGCTCAACCATCCAATTTTACAAGTACGCAGCAAGTGCTTACAAGCAGTGAGATCCCTGTGCCGAGCACAATGCAGAAAAGCGTTGCTTCTCTAAGGATTTTTCTGGAAGTACCTTCTAGCACTGACAGTTCTTAAGTTAATGAAGGAAYTAGAGTTCTTTTGGGGGAGGAAGATGGAGGTAGGGGAGGTTAGTGACCCATGATTTGTACTCAGTTGCCAGGCCTCCAGCTGGGTTAAGCATTGCGTGACAGACTTGAAATCCTGATCAAGTCCTGATTTATGTTTTGGCATCCTTTAACAGCACTTCTCAGCAGGACTAGATGAATCATTGATCTGTTCCAGTACAATAATTTCTGTGTATGTTCATAACCTTGGAAGAACCTACACAAAATATGAACACATATTTAGTTAGCACAATGTTCAGCTGGATAAATTTCACAGTCATTAATGCTGAATTTTATTTAAGTTGTGCAGTTACATTGATGGTTTATACTTTTGTGTGCATCTCTAAAATAAAATCCATTTTGAAGAAAAGAGAAATTATCTCCTAAGCCTTGAATTAAGCTTCTCTTGAGATAAGTATTTCACAAGCAAATTTTATTAGTCAACACTACTCTCAAAACCCTTGGCTTCAGAAAAGCTTGATCTGAAATGATGTATAAAATAAATGTAGCGAGGCAGCCCTTGAGTATCTTTTGCTGAATTCTGCCTGAACCAACCTCAACTGCAGCAGACACCAACAGAAAGACAACTCAGATGCAAATGGAAATAGCAACAATGGACAAAACTTGAAGAGCTCTTGAATAAACCTCTACTATTGCAGAGTCAGGAGTTCACTACCATCACCACCATCTTAGCTTGAAAATGAAGGGGAAAAAAAGACTTGAAATGAGCTAAAAAAAAAAAATCCTTTTATTCTCTACAACAGAAACCCTCCATCTGGTGTTCTTCATGTATGGAAGAGACCTTTAGCATTTAAGAGGCTCAGGACAGACTGACTGACTATCTCCTTAATGAGTTTTGCAGACAGTTTTCTGCGTTCCCAGCCTGACCTTCCCTCTCCCAAAACTGCTGTAACTCACAAGTCAAAACAGACTGAGTTTATTCTACTAAAAGACAAAGGAAACAAGTTACCGTCCCTGGAGACAGCTGTACAGAAGTTAAGCAGTAAAGTATGCCTACCACATACTTTCATTATCTATCCAGCGCTCCTTTTACTTAGCCAATTCCTACTCACTCCCAAGAGCAGAGATCCACCCAGCTGGACAAGCCCCGTTCCTGGCCTTTGCTTTTCTTGAAATGGAATTTTAGGGGAAAATCAATGCGTATAGTTCCATTTCTGGAACCTTTTCATGTCTCCTATACTAACTTAACCCTGTTCAAGCAATTTCAGGCCATTACTACAGGAGAACAGACAGACTTGTGGAGGCGTAACAATTAGTTGACTACAGAAAATATTTTACACAAGGCAAATGTGTTTTTTACCTGTGTATATCCGAGTACACCTGAACTTTTATAAGATGTTACTTAAGAAATGTTCATTATGCAACTATGGAAATGAATATGTGATAATACTGAGTCTTGCTCAAAGTGGGGAAAACTGACACATTATCAGCTCTTCCTTGACAGTGAAAGATAAACAATGTGTGAATTTTTGTTAGATATCTTTCCCTATATATATATAGATATATAGATATATAGAGATATAGATATATAACTATATCAGAATTTTTTAGTTATTTTTATGTTAAGTTCCTAATTTCCGACTGTCACTTTCAACACATCAAGTAAAATAATTCAGGTAATATTCCACTTAGAGCGTTTATCTGCTTTTCCTACAAACTACTGCAAAGACTACCTTAACTGAAAGAAAAAAAAAGTAAATAATCCTCATCTTTCCTCCCCCACACTCCAATTTTTTGTTATTGGCATAAGCAATCATAGAGGAAAAGAATTCTTAAAAAAAAATAAGGAAACTTCACTATAGAGGCACAACATCAGATAYTCAAAAAAAAGGAATCTCCTAACTTCTTTAAAAGTTTAAATGAATTTTAAGTGGCAATGCCCTCCAAAGTACCCATGATGTAATTAATTAAACTCTTACCTATCTTCATCTTTTATCATGCAATTCTTACACAATGTGAAATAAAATATGAAAGCTGTCATTTAAAAATGACATTTCAGTGCCTATTTTAAAATATTTTAATAACAGTACTTAACWACTAATAGGAAAACATAAGATTTATGGGAAAACTTCCTTAATGTGAAAATGCACATAAGCTCTATGTATGAGATATCTGCATTGAATTAGATMTCAAATGAGACAAAAAAAGGAAAAAAAGAAAAAAGTCATAAGCATTGGAAAGGATATGCAAAGCAGAACAGTTAAGTGGTTCGGTTTCTCGGCTAAATGACATGTATGCCAAATAATCTTTTAAAGCTAAGTGAAAAAGAGTAGGAACTATCAAAGAGAGAGCCACCAAAACTATCATTCTTTGCATGTAGCTCACTATACATGGTTGTCAGACATAAGAGGTATCTCTAAACATCACGCTGGAGTTTACTATGAATTTAACGTTACTGAGTATGACTAAAAAAAAAAATCCAAAGAGTATTTACTCAAGTAAAAAATTATCTCTCATTATATAAACCTCCAAGCACATTAGTACTGAACCAATGTTCACAGAATCACAGAATGGTTGAGGTTGGAAGGGACCTCTGCAGATCACCGAGTCCAACCTCTCTGCATGTTGTACAGGATCACATCCAGGCAGGTTTTGAATATCTCCAGAGAAGGAGACTCCACAACCTCTCTGGGCAACCTGTGCCAGTGCTCTGTCACTCTCACAGGAAAGTAGTTCTTCCCTATACTCAGGTGGAACCTCCTGTGGTTCAGCTTTTGCCTGCTGCCTCTTGTCCTGTCGCATGGCACTACTGAAAAGAGCTCTGCCCCAGCCCCCTTGACACCCTCCCTTCAGGTACTTGTACACGTTGATAAGATCCCCCCTCACTCTTCTCTTCCCCACGCTGAAGAGGCCCAGCTCTTGCAGCTGTTCCTCGTAGGGCAGGTGCTCCAGCCCTCTGATCATCTTTGTAGCCCTACGCTGGACTCTCTCCAGTAGTTCTATATCTCTCTTTTAAAAAAAAAAAAAAAAAAAAAAAAAGGCATCAGAAGCAAGATCCCTCCAGGGCTCACCCCACCCACTTCATGAAAAAAAACAGAGTATTTCATTGGTGGTGCAGGTCGCACCTGAGCAGGGCCTCACACAGCTCTTGTGTCTCTTCCCAGCGTCAGACTAGTGTTACCCACATGTTAAAGAAGTTTTTTTCTTAGTTTTCTGCTTTTGCAAGTACCATTGAACGACAGAAAAAGCACAAGTCTGGGAGAGCACTGCATTTCTGCATAGGAAGTCTCCAGCACCGACCCAACAGAAACGCCAGCCCAATATGGTGACAAGATAGTTTTGTCACCTCTAACTTTGATGCAGGTATGGCAAACACACAGAGAGAGTAGAGGAACTCCTGAGCGTGTAGCAGTTGGCAACAAACTTGTCCCCTTGATTTCTATCAGGACAGGATTTGATCTCCTGTTAAGCAGTATTTTAAGAATCTATTAAACACTTTTGCCCTGAGATACTGCCATATCATACTGCTTCACTTCACCGAAACGCTGGAATTTCTCATTTAGAGACATGACTTAAGAACGGGCTCACCAGCTCAACAGCCCTCAAGTTAAGCAGTCTGTGTTTCACTTTGAATAATAATCTCTCAGTTTTCCAAATACAAGCAGAGATGGTTCATCCTGTTTTGAGAAACTGAGGTCTCTTACAATTACAAGCAAGGCTTTAACTTATTTTTAAATGTCTACATGCAAAAACACAGCACAAGATTGGGACTGCTTCTCCAGACCACACAATGCCATTCAGAGCTCATTAAATTCACTCTGCATAAAACCAGGCAATTTTGGCAATTTTTTATACATGCAGAATCACTTTAACTGATGGGAGTTTAGCCTTCCTGCTATTTTAGATCAGGATCAATGTTGCTATTTTAGCTGATGTTATGGGGAAATGAATACTGAACTTAGCAACTGTATAAACAGTAGACCATTTGGAAAATGCCAAGAGAGCATGAAATACAACATTGTTAGAAATTATTATGCTCCAATTATCATTTACATTTAGCATAATGCTGTAATATCAAAACCTTGCTCCTACAGCAGGACATAGAGATCGGGAGAAAAAACACTGCATACAGCCAACACGTTCGATGTCCTACAACCTCTAAACAGATATCTTCCTTTAGTATTAAGGTAAAAAGGACAGCAGAAAAGCATGGAAAAAACAGATTTGCACTTAATTATTTGTGAATTTCATGTTGATGCTATGACATCTTTTGTATCGTATCTTGTCTTATATGGCACCTTCATTTCTTCAAGTAATATGTTTCTATATAGAGTTCCTTTTCATACCTTCATGTCATCTATCCTTTTGCCATCTAAAACTTCGGTGCTTAATCTGAGTTTACAGGCTCCCAACAGAATTCCCAACGATTCAGCCCATTATAAAATATACACTGACCAATCCTAAATGACTACTTAAAATAGCCTAACTTTTAAATACCTAAAGTTAGCTGCAATGAATCCCACTGCTTGTAGATAAAAATAGTGCATCAGTCTTTACAGAATAGTAAATTATTAGGGCTAGTGGTACGACATTTTGTGGAAAGCATAGGTTTTAAGGAAGTATTTAAATWAARARAAAATTAGTCAATTGTACAGAACCAAGTATAATGAATAGACATACAGAGTAAACAGTTTAGCAGCAAACTAACACTCAGCTATAATAGCAATTAGAGATTCATAAATCAGAAAGCTGTCAATCAATTAATGTAATTTTATATATATACATACATATATATATAAAAAAATATATAAAACAGGGTATTATATACATGTACATTATTACTGCAATTAAGGGAAAGACAGACAATGATATTGTTCCAGGAACCCCAAACATACCACTATGGCTTTATTTTTTTTCCATAAATTCCTGTTGACTTTAAATTCAATTCAATTCATTACTTTCAAATCTTTAAAATGTAACATTTTAGATCCAATGGCAGATGACTTTTTCAAAATTTGCATTGAAAAGGATCTGAAAGATCAGATGTTCTCACATTTGAGCGTATTACTGAATGAGACTGCATTTTAGAACTTTCCAAAAAAGCATTMATTTTCTATTAATTTTATCCTTTCTGAACAATGCTGCATTAATATCTTGCATTTAAGCCTAGGTAACTGTTTTTCCAATAGGTGCACGTGTGTGCAAATGTGTGCATCAATATCAGTGTTATCAGTAATTTTGAATATGAGGTGCCATGATCAATTTTGACTAATTGTTGATATGTTTTTTGATTGCAAGTGCACTTTATGAGGAGGCTCATGCATTGGATTTTGCCTAATATATGTTTTTAATGTGACTATTTTGCATTTTAAAATTAACTGTCTATGAACAAAGGAGTCTGAAATAAGGATATAGGAGAGACTGAAAGTGAAAGTGCAACAAAAAGCCCAGCGAACTGCTTTAGGATACCACGGTAAAAACTTACGCTCTCAAAAATCTCACAGCATGCTTCCCGAAGACAGTTAATACCACATATACACACAACAAAAATATGGTAAATGGCCACCTCTACAATTTTAGCTTACAATGCATGCAATATAAATGCTTCTTATACACCCAAAGCAAAAAGCATGTATATTAAACAAGGAAGAAACCTGAATATTTTGTAACTACGCTTTCTCCTCATATTAATCAGTTATTAAAAGAAACTAAAGCTTTTTGTGAAACACCCTAACACAGTTCTGATTCCTGTCTAAAGAATTTAAYGGATTTACAGTAGGATAACAGACTTATGTCCTTCTAATTGTATTAGTCACGACATTAGTGCTGTTTGTAGGKTTTGGGCTGATTTAAATCAAACTTAGAATCGTTAAGGCTGGAAGGGACCTCTGGAGATCATCTAGTCCAACCTCCTGGCTCAGCAGGGGCACCTAGAGCATGCTAGAAAGAGGGTTGCATCCAGGCGGGCCTTGAAGATCTCCA
>NW_028186239.1:1332933-1364299 GCF_003343005.1 Rhea americana
TCCAGCCCTCTGATCATCTTTGTAGCCCTACGCTGGACTCTCTCCAGTAGCTCCATGTGTGTCTTGTCCTGGGGAGCCCAGAACTGGACACAGGACTCGAGATGAGGCCTCACGAGGGCTGAGTATAGGGGCAGGATCACCTCCCTCCACTTGCTGGCAACACTCTTCCCAATGCACCCCAGAMSACCATTGGCCTTCTTGGCCACAAGGGCACATTGCTGGCTCATGGTCAACTTGTCATCCACCAGCACGCCCAGGTCTTTCTCTGCAGAGCTGCTCTCCACAAGGTCAGCTCCCAGCCTGTACTGGTGCCTGGGGTTATTTCTCCCTAGGTGCAGGACTCTGCACTTGCCCTTGCTGAACCTCAGGAAGTTCCTCTCCGCCCAACTCTCCAGCCTGCCCAGGTCTCTCTGAATGGCAGCACAGCCCTCGGGTGTGTCAGCCACTCCTCYCAGCTTGGCATCATCTGCAAAGTTGCTGAGAAGGCACTGTCCCCTCATCCAGGTCATTGATGAAGAAGTTGAACAGGATGGGACCCAGTACAGAGCCCAAACTTACCCTGCTTTGTTATGAATCACAGCACATAGTATAAAGTGGAAAGTTTTACCACCCTTTCACAGTATTACTTCAGCCAAAAGTGATGCTCCCAATATTTTAAAAGTTTTTAAATTTAGCTTTCAAAATAAGGTTCTTTGTATATATGGGGAAAGGAATATCAGCAAGAAACTACCTATGAGTTTATATTACAGAGTGACAACAGAGGAACAGTTAAATTCAAATTTCCTTAAGTCAACTTTTGAAAATTATGACTCAAGAAAATGTTATAGTGATGTTTTCTATAACTTCTAGTTACAGCTAAAATTTTGCATGGGTGGGACATGGTAAAATCAAATCACATTTTTGCTTTATCAGATATTCTTAAAAAAAAACTAAATAAGCAGCTTTGAAATATAATTGTATAAATATATTGTTTCCTCAAGTGTTATAGGCAGTTACCTATCTATGTAGTTGCAACAACAGGGAGAAAAAATAAATCTAAAATAGTAAACAAAAAATTGGCAAAACCTTAAGCTACATGGTATCTCCCTTTTACAAGTGATGAGGTCTCAAAATTGACAGGATTTCACACAGCCTTTCACAGCAGCTGTTAAAGAAAGATCAGGGCTACAATACTTTTTATTTCTTACACAGGAGACCTTGTACTCCTGGAATAAATGTGTAGAAGCATATACCAGACGTGCAGTTTGTGACCACTGCCACGTGTGTTAATATTGCATTGAATCAGAAAGACATTGCGGTTACTCCTTGACGTGACTCCTCCCTCCTATAACCCATCTTTGTTGCCTCAATGATACATTACTTATTTTGCCAGCAGTCCTTCCAAACCACTTATATTCTACAGCTAAATATAATTTACTCTTTTCTGGCACCTATGTGACACAGAAACAGTAACATTTCCAACTGATGCTCTTTAAGGGAATGACCTCTCGGTCGTTACTTACACAGCTGAGCAGTCCTACTAAGCTCAAAATCAATATGCAGCCTCAGAGTGATAGTAACTACTATAATTCAGTATCACGACTGACATCGAGTGACTCCATAACATTACAGAAGGTATGAACAGAATAGATTTCTAAATCCATTCCCCATCAACAAGCAGGATCAAATGTAGATTTACTGTTTTTGTCTGATCTTTTTTTTATGATGGAATTATTGTATCTCCATATCCCTGAGCAAATTGTCCTGCTGCTTAGCTAGAAAGTTTTTTCTTAACATAATAATATTAAGTTACACTTCATATTAGAGAGTTTTTGCAACATACTTATTTCCATTCTGCATTTGCCTTGCTTCACTTTCAATCTATTATTTCTTCTACTCTTCACTAGAGAAAGAAGACATTATTCTCTTCTTTACAGAAGCACCGCATGTATCTGAAAGTCATTATCAGTCTTTTTTTCTAGACTAAACAAACCATTTCAAGTAATTTCAAGTTCCTCAAAAATATGGTCTATAAATGCCTGATCATTCGCTTTCATCTTTGGCTTCTATCCCATTTGACCACACATTGGATAGTACACACGGAGTACCAGCTGACACTACCGAAGCTAAGCAGTGCAGAATAAAAACTTCACACATGTGCTGTACTCTTATTTAGACACCCCATTACCAGTGTTTTTTTTTCCCATATCATGATACTGTTGACTCATGTTCAGGTTAGGTTGTAACCTAACAACTCTCCAATTCACCAAATTGTTTTGAATTAAAATCTTATTAAATCTCCTGATAAACTCAGAAGAGAAGACTGATAAACACCTGACACACCCGAGGGCTGTGCTGCCATTCAGAGAGACCTGAACAGGCTGGAGAGCTGGGCGGAGAGGAACCTCAGGAGGTTCAACAAGGGCAAGTGCAGAGTCCTGCACCTAGGGAGAAATAACCCCAGGCACCAGTACAGGMTGGGGGCTGACCTGTGGAGAGCAGCTCTGCAGAGAARGACCTGGGCGTGCTGGTGGATGACAAGTTGACCATGAGSCAGCAATGTGCCCTTGTGGCCAAGAAGGCCAATGGTGGTCTGGGGTGCATTGGGAAGAGTGTTGCCAGCAAGTGGAGGGAGGTGATCCTGCCCCTATACTCAGCCCTCATGAGGCCTCGTCTGGAGTCCTGTGTCCAGTTCTGGGCTCCCCAGGACAAGACACACATGGAGCTACTGGAGAGAGTCCAGCGTAGGGCTGCAAAGATGATCAGAGGGCTGGAGCACCTGCCCCGTGAGGAACGGCTRYGAGAGCTGGGCCTCTTCAGCCTGGGCAAGAGAAGCCTGAGGGGGGACCTGATCAATGTGTACAAGTACCTGAAGGGAGGGTGTCAAGGGGACAGGGACAAACTCTTTTCAGTTGTCCCGTGTGACAGGACAAGAGGCGATGGGCAGAAATTGAAGCACAGGAAGTCCCGCCTGAGCGTGAGGGGGAATTTCTTCCCTGTGAGAGTGACGGAGCCCTGGACCAGGTTGCCCAGAGAGGTTGTGGAGTCTCCTTCTGTGGAGATCTTCAAGGCCCGCCTGGATGCAACCCTCTTTCTAGCATGCTCTAGGTGCCCCTGCTGAGCCAGGAGGTTGGACTAGATGATCTCCAGAGGTCCCTTCCAGCCTTACTGATTCTATGATTCTATGAAACTTAGAAGATAAGACTACTGGGCCTAATTGTTGAGTAACTTCATTAACAGCCTGGGTAATGACTTAGAGTTGTTTTTATTAAATTTGGAGGTGAAACCAAGCATCCACAGAAGATAAGATTCTTTCACTCTGATGGTGAACTTGGTATTCATTTTCTTCAATCATCAGCTTTAGAACCACCTTATGGGTTTTTCTTCTACAGCACACTTCAAGAGCTTCCTTATGAGACCATCACATAAGAATGGGTCTAAAGACTTAACGAAGCTAAGATATATGATATCCACTTCTGAATCAACAAAGACTTACCCTCACAGAAGTCAGGTTGGCTTGACACAATTTATTCTTGACAAATAAGTATGCAGGCTGTTACTTAAACCCTTGTTTCTCCTAAGTGTCTTCAAAGAGTTCATGTGAGTAACCATTCCAGAATGTTTTGGCATTTGCACAATCCTGGGTCAAATGCTTGTTTAATTAATTGATTCATTGAAATGAGTTAAATTTGTATAAAAAATATCTCTCTTACAGTATATCGACATAGCAGAGAATTACTAAATAAAATTGCTAATGTATTCTTCCCACTTTTAAAAATATAGTTTCTAACTTTGAAGACATTAATTCTTACTCTTTTAAGGCAGAATACCAACAATGAATAAGACTGATAAAATTTACTGTTTATTCAGGTTTTTCTTACTTAACTTATACAATTCTCTTATTCATACTCAAAGTGAAATTCAAGCTTCCTAAAAATCAATTGAAAATTTGACACTGATTTTTTTTAATCACAGTTTCATCTGATGATTAGACCCAAGGTTTGGGATTGATGCTTATATGAGCACAGTGAGATTTTAAATTAGTTTGATATTACAATAATCAGATTTGGTTAGTTTGGGGCAATAATTATTTTGGCTAAAGAATACTACTAGAAAACTTTTCCCAATATGTTTTCTAATCAATATATCAAGTACATGAAAGAAAATAAAGAATGTCTCATTCTTCAGAATATTGGAAATGGCCTGTAAAGTCTCAGTTTCACAGAAGAAGCTGGTTTTATGCTGAAGTTCTTTTTCTGTGAAACTGAGACTTTATGAACTGAACGCATGTCTGTGAAAATCATCTATGACATAATTTATATTCTTCTAACAGAGGAGTGTATAAGAGAAGGTAAAATGAAGATGATGATGTAATTCAATGTTTATAAAGTACTAGATATTTGACAGGCTTAAAATTATGTCCAGGATACAATATTTGATACCATTATCCATTAGTATGTTTTCCCTGATATTTTATCTTAGGGCTAAAAGCCAAAAGAAAGACCATAAACATCTAACCACAAAGTAGCTCTTATTTTCCTATTCTAGTCAGCAATTAGCTCATGGGAACAGAATTCCAAGTATGTCCAATGCCTATAGTTAAAAATATGCTTGTTTCTAAAATGAAATATAAATGTCATATGCTAAAAAACATATTTTTAAGACTGTACTCTAGAAAAATTAGACTAGGAATATACTGAAGTTGCACAATCGTGACACTTAAAATAGGTAAATGTACAAGTCTGACATAAAGACACAATTAACTTTATAAATAAGTACCAAAATATGCAGATTTCAATGTAATGTAATGTCATTGTCTTCTGCCGTTCATGAAGCTTTCATGAAATGGAGATTTTCTGCCATGACTGCTATCAAATGACTTGTGATCAGTACGAGTTACCAATTTAGGACATATAGTTCATGATCATGATGGTGTCTGCAAAAACTGCATCTCCTTTCTTTTCTTTTTCTTTTCTTCCCCCCCCCCCCTATACTTCTGTAGTTCTTTCTCAGGAACTACAGGTCAGTTTGTCTATAAAGAACTTTAACAGTTAAACATTCATATAGAGGCTGGGATTTCTGAAATCTAATCTTTCTACTATCTTATCATTTATTTCTTAGCGTGACTCTATTTTCCTACATGCATTTTGCAAATAATCAGATTCTTCACAGTTTCATAACTGCTGCTCAGAAGGATCTATTCTTTCTTTAACATCAGGAAGATTTTGTTTTCCTAAATTAAATAAGCAACTACATATATCTTCCTCAGCTCAGCAAAACTAGGTAACTATTTTTAATAGAGTAGCAGCAAAAACAGGAAGAACAGACAGGAAACAGTTGGAAAAAGAAATTAAGGCAAGGAGCTGGGAGAGTAAAGAAAACAAAAGAAATAGGAGTAAAAGCATTAAATCAACTTCACTTTCATTGTATTAGAAAAGCACATCTCTAAAATCCTAATCAGCATATAAAATTCTTCAAGAAAACATTGTGTAAGGTAACTACAAGAAGTATAAAAGAATCTCCTTTCCTGTTCTTTCACAGTCTGTTCGTTGTTTAAATCCTTTCTTTTTCTCCTCTTCTTTTTTGAAACTAGTTAAAAAAATGAAATACAAAGAAACTGAAATTCACATCCCACTCTCTCAGAAAGCCAAAATGTAATAAAAGCATCAGATTCGTCTGAAAAAGAAAATAAAAATAATAAATCTATCATGTTAGTGTTTATTTGGCTTAAAACTGTGTGTTATTATACAGCTACTTTTATACCACTTCCTACATTAATCCCCTCACATTAATTCAGTATCACCGTCCCAGTTTCTAATGGTAAATTATGTACCATATGAGGAATACAGGAAAGAGCCTTGTGATTTAAGAACTGGACTGGAAGTCTATGGCTCAAAGGCATTGTAACCATAGATCTGCTATCTGACCTTCAGCACTTTACCTAATTCTTCTGCCTTAGTACTCCGTCCCTTAAATGAACACAGTACCTAAATGTATGTGAAAAGATAATTCAACTAATTGCCAAATACATAGAAAACATACGCACAAGAAAGTTTACAGAAAAATAGTTTTAAATTAAGGTAAAAACACTAACTTTCCATAGCGTGTGGCAATTAGTTATGAACACAGGCAGAATACATCCAACAGTTTTGAAACCATGCAAAAATAAAATCCAATCCTTGCACTCTATGAATGGGTCTTTACAGCTAGAGGATTAAAGCAGCCGGAAGTCTTGTCTGCACCACGCTCCCACTTTGAGACCTTGACACTTTAATGCCAGGATCAAAGAGTGAAATCAAATCTGTGAAGCTCAATTGCTTTCTCATCGTCTGACTTGTAACATCAGCCTTGCTCTGAGCAGCGCCTTAGGAGCGCCGAAGCATGGGCGCAAGGTACCGCGCCGGCCGGGACCGCATCCCGGCCGAAAGCTCTCCAGGGCAGCAGGGACACGGGGGTCCCCAGCAGCTGCAAGCAGCTTGTTCTCAAAGCCTGAGAAGCAGAAGCTCTTTCCCCTCTTTTATTTTGCATTTAAGGATGACAGGAACATGATAAACAGCCAAAGCCAAGACACATGGATACGGCGGCAGGACAAAAGGCCTTTGTGATTGGTAGAGGAAACCTAAAAATAAGGGGAGGAGACACATTCTTTTTCTTCCTTTGGGGTTGGCTCTCTGGGCTGAGACGTCTGAAATTTTAGACCTCAAAAGCTTCTGCCATTACAACCAGCTCACCTTGCAGGTGAACACCTTCCTGGTTCATTGAGTCTCCATCACGTATCTGGAAAAGAATCTCCCCTGAAAAGTGATAATGGTGGAAAAATACTCCTTATTGTACAGCTATAATTTTTGTCTTGCTGGTCTGTAGGCAATGTACTTCCTCTCCCGAGGAGCCCGTGCAATTGGATCCAACTACCTTCGGTTAAAAGTGGACAAGATCTACTGTTGGAAGGAACAGGTTTAAATAAATTCCCAGGGGTATACTTAACTTATGCCTGAAAGTGGCCAAACACRGAAATTAAATTCAATCTCTTCATACTCTATTTTTTATGAAAGAATAAACTTGTTGATTTAGCAAGTGCAATGAACTATTCACAATAACTGCTGTGATTTTTAATTTCTAAAGAAATCTATTATTTCTGTGAAGAACATTTAGGTTTATTTTTAGTAGTGATGGCACGTACTATAACCACTATTTCAGCTGGTTTGTATATGTAAATGGGTACATGTGCCTACAGAAGGAAGTATGATACTTTTATCAAAATATATTCCTTTGTTTCAATTTACTGGTAAATCTTATGTAGTACTGAAGCCCTTAATTCACAGTAAAGACACTTGAGTTTAGTATAAAACTGGTTTTGTTCCTGTTTAAAAGCCCAAGGTAAGAGAAGTCGCTGACTTTTACTATCAGATTACCTTCCTGACTTTTGAAAAGCWTATTACTAAGGAACGGGTATACTGACATTTCTCAATATGGAAAGTTGCAATTGCAAAGAAACTGGTCTGAGAAAGCCAGGAGAGACGGCAATCAGAATTTTCTTCACTCACTGATAATCAAGAGAGGCTACTGCAAAGCCTTTCCACCCACAGYAGGATCAGGAGCAGCATAAGTGATAACCAGTGGAAATCCTACAACAGCCTGACTTCAGGTCACACAGTCAAGGTTCTTCCTTTGGATCTAGTCTGGTAACACATACCTTCAGGAACAGGTATCAAAGGTGTCAAAGCAGTGGACCTCTGCAAGAGTATGTTTCTCTACTAGATTGGAGGGAGGGGGGAAAATGTAAAAATGACCTGGTAACTTGCAAATTAGGTGCTTGGATGACCCATATGCCTTTAAATGAATGCTTTCTCTAAAGAGCTGTATTAAAATAGAGAACCTAAAGCCGATCTACAGTATTACCAATGCATCCATCCACATTCACCCACTACCACTTCTTTATTTACATTTTGTTCACTGCTCTTAGAAAACCTGTCCTGCTYGGCCTCTCACTCCTTCACTGCGGATGCAGTCCTCTCTCTCCTCATGCTTCTTTCTTTCTTCTCTGGTAAAGCAGCATATCTGATAACGAAGGCAGACGAAGGGGAAGCAGCCAATTTTGGCACTCAGTGTAGCGCACTAGTCATCCTCAAGTCTACACAGAGTCAAAGACAGCAATTCAACGAGGCAAGAGAAGAACAAACAAACAAAAAAAAAGCCCTCGAGAAGAGCGTCTCGCTGTCCGCCAGGCACAGAGCGTGGCAGGACTGTCCTCCTACCGCAGGTGGGGCTCGTCCCCGGCCCCCTCCCGCGGTTTCAACCGCGACTGTCAACAACCGACCGCGACACGGGGAAAACGATGCCAACAATCGGTGAGACCCTCCCTTCCTCCGACAGCTATGCCGGGGATACTTAATACCTGACGGGCACGGAATTAAACTCCGACTGCGCTTTCTTACCCTCTTGATCACTTTTCAGGAAAAAACATTACAGTTAACTTGTGAGAAAGAGGAAGGGAGAGACTGGGACGATGGTCCAGCTCTGCAGCGCAACGGGACTGAGGCAAAGGTCCCTCCTAAACGTGAACTTTTATTTGCTCCTTCCAGAAGATACTTTTCTCTTTCCAAAACTTACTATCRAAAGGAGTGTTTGATAGCTGAGTTATTTACTATAAACAACCAGATTTTAGGTACTTATATTTATTTATCCCTTTGAACACTTAAAATTTACAGCACAGACTGTATGTAGRGACCTGCATTTTGCAAGCAATATATTTGGACTTCTTGCTGTTGATTGGCTTGGTATGAAAGCCATGAGGTAACTGACAATAAAATTAGAAGTACAAGAAAAACTTAAAAAAAGATGCGGCACACATATCCTCTGAAGAAACTGTAAGTATCAGATACATCAAGCAGAAAACAATCGTGACCAAAAGGACAAAAGTGTTTTTTTCTCTCAGTTTATTTTCAAGAAAARTAGCCTGGTAACTCCTGATCTCTCGAACAAAATAAGCATGTACTAATAATATTTTAAATCTGCAATCATATACACTCAGAAGGCAAATATGAATGTTAAGCATGTCACAACATTTGAACCCTTGAAGCCTACTGCATTATTGTCAAACTACTTTCTCCTGAAAACAGTTAAGGTATTAGGAAAAAAATTATTAAAATGAAAATTGTTGGGTATCGAATTTAAAGGAGTACTTTAAATGCTATTACCAAATTTGGGAAAAACGATGCACATCTGGTGTGTATTTCCAGCAACACACAGGAAATTCACTAACAAGTCAAGGAAAACACGGCCATGTACTTTTCCATAAATTTTTAAATAGAAAGTTATTAATGGATTATTTCTTGGGAAATAAAAATAAAAAACAACCAACTTTAAAATGTCTCCCTAAATCAAGAGGTTCATCTCTAGTATGAATCAGAAGCATAAATGGTTTCTCTTTTCAGTGTTAATAAGTCTCCAAAAACACTGCACTGAAAATTTTATTTTAGTTTTGTACTTTATATTACTGTACAAATTAAATTTATTTTAAACTTAGATGAAGTATTTCAAATATTTCAGCTTAATTTTTCAACTTAGAAAACTGTTTTGTGATATGATGTCTGTTTCCTGTCAAACTCATCAAAGGAAACTCATAATAACTGAGACAAGCAATACTTAAATATAACTGTATTTCATTCTCCCCTTCCTTTCTTTCTTTATTTCCTTTCATGCAGTAACAGGGTAATAAAAGTCATGTATGCAGTACAAAGTAGAAAAACTACCCTCCATGATCTCTAGCATTTCACAAATGCTAAATGCTTACCTTTTCCTCCTGAGAGTTTTTTTTAATAAGATTTTTAGATAACTTTAAGTAAAAACACTGACCTAGATTCATTCCACTTAGTTTTAGGCAACGAAGTTTGGTGCAGATTCACCTAGGCTCCCTMTGTCATGGATACAACCAAAATAGTGATGTTTTAAGTTCATGAATGTCATTATTTCCTCTTTCCTTTTGCACTAACCAATGAATAGATGAAAAACAGTGATTTGCACTTGCAAATGTAAAAAGATAGATACAGAAAAACTAGGATTTGCTTGTCCTCACAGATTTCCTACAGCAGCCACCAAAGATGATCAAAAGGAAGGTCCAAGCACATCACCAGGAGAGGCCCCCAAGCCATGTGAAAATGTYCACCTTAATCCAGCTGGCAGGTGARCAGATGATGCACTGGGAACAGCCATTTGTGCTCTAGCATGTCCTTCCTTTCTAAGAACTTAAGCTCTTCTTACCTCTATTGAAAAAGTATCATCTCAAATTTTTGCACTTGAAAATTACACTKAAGACACATCTTTAACTCTACCGTATCTTTTCTGAGACAGAAATGGGTATACACTTCATATTAGTGAGCTCAGGCTCCCCTTGTGGTGAATCAGCAGACAGCCAAGATCACCGTTCTGCAAAACTCTAGAACAACTTCTCTTCCAACCAAAAACAAATCAGAATAATATTACATGGCATTATGTGCTTAAAGGGGGAAAAAAAGCGAAATTCAGTGGAAGTCTGGTTACAAATTACAACAGAGAGAGAAGGAACCTGCTCCATTCAAATGAGAAAGGTTGAAATACTTTGCCAAGCTTTATTCTATTGCTTAGAGAAACACAAAGTAAGATTATCCTTACCTTTTTAAACATATTTGTAAGCATGTGAAATCCTAAATCCCATGTTCTGCCAAAGTGTCTGCCAACCAGTAAGGTTATCTTCTCATCCACAAATTAGTATGCACACACTAAATAGAACTAACTGATACTTAGAAATAAGTTGGCATTTCTTAAAAGACTAAACATTTTCATCTATCCACCAGAAATAATCAGAAATCACTTTTCACAGAAGTTAGCAGCACAGTAGTTTAAACCATTAATTTTGAGCTATTTATACAAGAACAGTAACAAATATTTGTGTTTGTGTGTGTKCATGTGTGTATGTGTGTGGATGTACATGGAAATACAGGGGAACTATATTTTTTTTTTTCAAATTTTATCACCTAATAATTCATTACCAGTGTTTTAATGCAATCTTGTAATTCCATAGCTTTTTATCTTCTCGTTTATTATCTAGTCTACTAAAACCCAGAAAATATGACACTATTAAAAATAATCTTTATAAGAAAAAGAAACAGTATTTGATATAAAATCCGTATAATGCAAACTTTAAGCAGTTTTAGCTTGCTGAAACTGCAGTAAAAAGCAAGAGTAGAATAAAAAGTGAAAACATTTTTTCAAATATTTGCTCCTGTACAGAAGGGAACCTAGGTGATGAAACAAAAGACAGACTGATATGGCACTCATATTATACATTTTTAAAAGAAAATAGAGGCACTTTGAAATATCACATCAAAAATACTTAATAAATTACAGGATATACGTTTCACTGAGAAAGAAGAGTAAATAGCTGTAATTGAGGAAGCTAGAGTTTCATTAATGAGATAGTGTAAAGGGCTCTGCAAACAAAAGGACCTTTCTTAAAGGTTTTCAGTGATTTATACCAGTTTCAGTATTCCATATTAACGACAGTATATGACAGTGCACCTCCATTTTTAGATGCACTTTTCTTTGTATTTTTCATTATTGATTTTTAATCAATGTGTAATATAAATTACATTAAGGGATCAAGAGCTTTCTGCTCCAAAGTATGCAAAGACTGGGTTATTAAAAACACCATGTTATGTTTTGTGAAATCATAGCTGTAACTTCTGCCTGCCTAAAATTTATGTTTCAGAAAATAGCATTTTAAAATTTATCTCTACAGAAGAGACTTTATACCCCATCAATTGTCAGAAACATCTTACTTCCCATAACAGCTAGTTTCAGGCTTCCACATGGAGCTTTATGTTTCATTTCTAGTGTTTATAGTAGATGAATTAAGACACATCTATGGTAAATTGGTAGTACATGGTTTAAAGATCAACTGCTAGAGCAACCTGTGCAGTAGTCTAACAACACACATGCACACAAATTGCTGGATTTTCTAAGTTTATGTGATTTATATGTAGGCCTTCATTTATTGGGAAGAGACTGAAAGTTTTGCAGACTTCTTCAAATGTAAAAAAGCACAGTCATTGCATCCCCTTGTAACAGTACTCTCACCCACATTAAGCCACAGCTTAATATCCAGAATAAAAYTGTTACTAAAATATTTATTGAATTATACCTAATAAATATTTCTTTTTCACATCACATGATTCCTCCTGCTTATTCATTTTAATCTATCCAGCCATTCTAGAAAGCTATTCTTGACATCCAGTACCATGAATTATTCAACTGACATGAAATCATGTTACAGTCAAAATCTGTCCACCCATAATCTTATTCCAYGCAAACTGCAATTTATTTAGGAGAAGAATTAAAAGAAATGGAAGTGTACTTCTGTTCCAAGATATTTTTAAGAAAGGATGCGTTTTAAAACAAATCATACATGAGAAGATACGATTCACAAGACAGACATTTCTTGGAGTAAGCAGTAAGTATTAAGTCCCAACAGAGTTTAATGAYACGTGAAAATTGGTTCCTAAACCTATGCGAATATTCCCCTCCCCACACACGCATCTATCTGCTTGAATATCTTTGAAAAAAAAGGGGGAAAAAGAGAAGCCTGTTTTAATTGTGATTAACTATATCTGTGTGTTAAATACATATATGATGGATTGCCTTATACAAATTACTGTGCATTACAGTGATAAAAAAAATGAGTGGTGCACAACATCACTACCATCAGTAGAACTGAGTAGAAACATTTTGAGACAAAATGGAGGTATAAATTAGCATTAAAATACCATAAATGGAAGATTGAAGAAAAAAGATGACACTAAAATATGCCTCCTCTGTAAACATAGCATTTCTGCTTATAAACCTATCATCTGTGTTTCAGCTGCTTTTTCCTAGTACATTATTCTATTTTTTGTCCTGTTCTTAGGACATCATCTTTTTTCCTCTCTAGCGTCACTTCTTTTTCCTACTGTCTTCCTTACTACATTGGTCCTCTGAATTTACCTTTCTTTCTGACTGCCTTCTCACTTTAACTATTCCTGGAGTAATTCTTGTTTTTTCTTCTATTTCAGTTCTGTAACCTTACTGTTTTACCCTGAGATTTAGTACTTTCTTTTTCTTGTAGCCTTGCGGCAGACACAATAATCCAACAGACTTTTGAACAAACTCCAAGAAAAAACACTGAGACTGGTTGGTGAAGCTTTTAACTAGTCTACAATATGACATTTGTGTTGAAAATAATTCAAAATAGACATTATAACGAGATACTGAGGAACTTCATTATACTAGAAAAAGAAATATTCAAATGAACTGAGAACTTCCTTATTCTCCAACAGACCAAGATTCATACTTTACTTCTGAGCATCAGTTATATTTTGACAGCATAAAGGCATACTTACATTAGGTCTCTTTTTAGGAAGGTTTTAAACTTCAAGCTACATCATTTACATGTTAGGATTTTCTCTTTTAATTATGGAAGAGATATATGYGATTTTGGTGATCAACTTTGCTACTGCTCTCGGCACCTTTTTGGACATTTTGGTAGTTTGAGGAAAAAAAGGCCAAAAAGCTACCCTGGAAATAGAGTTGTTTCAAGATAAAGCAAAGTAGAGTTTTATGTTTGTTTTTGGGGTCAGTAAATGCTTTTTAGCAGTAAACAGCTTTTTATAGCCAATGGGAAAATATTCTGCACAGCCAAGCAGATCTGGCTTTGAATAAGGTGCTTTTCTGAGACCGTTCTGAAAGCACTGTAATTCTAACACTATTTTATGCCAGTTAGATCTGTTTATGATTAAGAAAAGGCTGAAGTAATTTTGAGTCGTTACGCAGACGAAACGCAGTTCCATGACTATCTCAGTTCTTTCCTATTTTAGATGACAACAGAGATGGGAAGCCTCTCCGCCCCAGGACTGTGTTTAGATTCACACAGTATCCCYCTGAGTGCAGTTCAAACTCTTATCTAAAGAGCTCGATGACGAATTCAYGTGTTGGACGAGGCAATGACCAACTCAGGCCAGTCCAGGCAAACGGGACAGCGATTCTGCGCGCTGCTTGCGTGACTTCTCTGTTGTCTCTTCTGAGTAGCTGTTCTTCTCTTGTATTTCTATAACTAGAAATCATGGGAGAACTTGTTTTATCTGTGTGGGGCAGAGGCTTCACATTTCTCCCCATGCTGATTTACAGAGTTGCCCCTCACTCCCTGGGTTGCTCATGTGCTCCCTGCCATTGCTTCACCTCTCTGTCGCCACATATTCTAAAAGCATGTAGTGATTTCTAGAGCGCAGAGCTGTAATTTGGGATTTTTTTTTCCCAGGAACATCTTTCGTGTTGCATTCAAAAAGCACAACAAGGTTGTCTTTCTCCAAAGGCTTTACCGGTCACTGCCAAAGAAATCTTTTTACATTAATTGTTTCATAATATGACAACTATTAATGTGAATCGAAATGTGAAAGAAGGAAGTCAGGAAGTCAGCTAGCCCATTCCTCTCCCTAAATAATATCCATATTATCCAAAATCTGTTCTTATAAATCTCAACTGACAGACAATCAAGTCTAAGTAAATTCATGCCTGCTCCAATTTCTTCTTGTAACAAGAAATGTCTTTTTCTGTTATTTCTTGTCCTTTCTATCACAGTCAGAAAGAACTACTCTCATCCTCTTCTCAGCAGCCTTCTACATAAATGAAGCCAATTATTGCCTCTTTTTTTTTTTTGTTAAATAACCAAACGCAATCTCATTAAATAAATTATGTTTTCTAGATGTTCTTGACTGTTCCACATTGTTCTTGGAGCATAACAATCAAAACAGGACAAAAGGAAGCACTGACAACTTTTTAAGTACAACAAAAAGATAACTTCATATACCTTGCAAGCTCCCATTCTGTTTATATATCCTGTTACGGCATTTCCCTTTTTTGTAGCAATGTGACATTACTGACTTCAGCTGGCACTTCACGACTATTCTTATACAGAGAGAAATTTTCTCCTACCAGTGGCTTCCCCACAGTTGCATACATCTGTTACCTCAAACTTGTCCTTATTGAACAGCTTCGTATTTTTTTCAGCTCGTATCTCCAGTTAGTATCTATCCGAATTGCAGTTCTGCTAGCCAAAGCAACTGCGGTCCCACCCAGCAGTTACACGTACACATGTAATAAGCATCTACTCTAAGGTTATTTTGTAAAAATAATAATAATAAAGGTCATTACATAAAAATATTCAACTGAGGACCCAAGTAGGTAATTGTCAGCTCAGTCCTCTGCCTTTGTTGGTACCCCGCAGTACGGTACTGCTATTGCTAGTAGGAGGCCGTAAGCTTTGAACCACGTTTGCAAGGCCTGAGAACCCAGACACGTCAGGCCGGCTGCATCCGCGGTCTTCTCCACCTGCCTGTAGCTCTGTTTTCTTGATGGAGCCGTGACAGCAATTTCTAATTGACCAGGTGCCTATGGCTAATTTGTTTTACTTCTCTTTATATTCCTAGCGTGCAACTATGGTTTTACATAGAGACCAGTAACAAGCAATTATTCTGCAGAGAATGAAGTATTTGCGATGCAAACACAATGACGCAGGGCAGAGAGACGCAGGCCCGGCACGATAGCGGAGGCCTTAAGAAACAGCACAGAGGAGTACAGGCACGGGACGACAAGAGATGCACAGGCTGGCATGTTACAGCCTCCTYGGCTGTGAACAACTCACTAACAGTCAGCTAAAAGATGCAGACCTGGAACTGCACAAAACTGGTTTTAAGGACAACTTAGAAATAGTATCTAAATATAAAGGTGTCTATATAGTGCACTGTATGTAGTCAACTGTAGGATGTAACTGCGTAAGATGTGAACTGGAGCTGTAGACCAACGAAGAAATGTTTGTTGGCAAACATAAAAATGACCTAAGTGGATTCCTAGGGGTGAAAGGAGAAATCATCAACGTGAACACGATATTCTTCCCAGCTAAGAACTCAAAATGCTGTCCACTTGCTGTAACATCCCCTCACTGCCAACATCAGAGCAAAATCACCAGCCGTAGGGCCCAGAGGAACAGAAGTGGGCATAACACACAGAAAGGAGTACAAACTAGAAAGTGTGTGCATGTTGTCATTGTAATGGTGTTATTACCATTATTGCATCTTTGTACATAAGTAATCTAACTGCATTATTATTCTTTGTCTGCAATAAATATAGACTAATGAATATTCTTGAATTAGATTTCTAAAATTTTCATTATACTACCAATAAATTGTTGGCCTTCTATTTACGCATGAATACACATATACATATATATACACACCTTACATTTATACACAAGCAAGATTTTGAGTGTAGCAACATATAACCACTGAAAGCCATTCTGTCAGCTCCTTCTGTATCATTCTCTAACAGCATTTTCACCTAGATAAAGCATCTCTGATGTATTTATGAGAATATCGTACGAATCACCGTGAAGAACTTCTAATCATAATACTCATTACACTCAGAAAAAAACAAATAAATTAGTCTGGTCTAATTTTTTTTTGAAAACTCTATTATGACTTATTTGTCTTACTGTTTTTGTCCATGCTTACAAAAAACATTTATTCTAATATTTTTTTCTGAAAGTTAAAACGAGACTAATGGACCTATAATCACCTGTTTGTGTACTTTAATTTCTCTGTTACAACACTAATGAGAAAGGAAGTAAGCAGTCCTGAAGACTGCTCTACATGATATCTATTAATCCTGGCATGGAGGACCTAATTTTAGAAGAGGGAAAGTGGTTTGGAATCCATTCAACTGTCAACATCACATTGCCAGGTTGGTAAGGAATTCACCAAATATTTCTTGGCTTTGGTCAGTTCTCATTTAACTTATCACATTGTCTTTAAAATGCTGAATGGATTTAACCATTTGAACGCTTTAAAACCAAAAATATAAACAGGAGACAATTAGCTTCATCCAGAATAATATGGCATTTATAATTTTGACCAGTATTTTAGTGCTTTTGTTTTTTCTTCTTCTAAATCAGCATTCACACAGACAGGTGTCTAACATCAACTTTACAAGTAAAATTCTCAGAGGCTGTCATGCCGTAACTCTGGGTAGTAGCACAAAATAAAACAAAGAGAAGGTTGCCAATATAAGGGTCTTAATGGGTGCCTGATGAAAGAAGGAATTCTTTTTAGAAGCTTTTAAAATAACATCATTCCCCCATCCACAGATTGTTCTTGGCCAATATTCATAAGTAATTCCAAGGCCATGGAATTATGAAAAACAAGCTAAAGCTTCTCAAGTTTTGCAATTATCAGGGGATCAACGCAGAGCCATAGATGGCTGCATGCCGCAGAAATCTACCACAGCAAATTCTAAGTCAAAAGGTTCTAGTTAGAGGTTACACTAACAAGCAAGCAATGAACCATCCAACTAGAGTTATAGTACAATAATTCAGGAGATCTGGTATTTAAAAGGGAAGCACTGAAGAGTTAAATACCTTTGTTATATATTTCTAGCAGACCAAGGGAAAAAAAAGGTTTAAAATTCATGCCTGTTTTAGAAGAGGAATATAACTGATAACTTCTAAAAAAAGTATTGAAACAAGTCCAGTTTAAAACGAAAAGAAGGCAGTCATACCTGCACATCAAATATTTGACATCACATAAGCCTAGGAAATCTCAGTTTCTTGTTCTCCTGAATTTACACTGAAAATGCAAACATTATCCTCTGGGCAGTAAACTATTTAAGAACTTATACAGCAATTAAGAGATTTCCACAGTTAGACATCCATGGTCTAAGCAATGAGGTGAGAGGAGGCTTCTTAAATTATCAGTAGAACCTCCAGAACATTTAAAGCATTCAACTCAGCATTTCCCTTTTTAGTCCAATTATGTTCCCATCATTAATTTTCTATGCCGTGGAAGCACTCTACTCAATTTGAAAGGCCTGAATGAAGGATATATATAAGTTTTCATATGAATACCAAAGCCAAGTAAGCTATTAAAAATGCTGTTTAAAATAACCTTTACAAACGTAAACATATATACCAGCAACATACCTGAAAAAGAACATGAACAGAGCAGCTGTGATGCAGAACAAAAGGACCTACAAGAAGGAGAAAAAGTAGTATTACCTAAAAGGTCACACTGCTGTTGTACATTCTGGATTATGATGATTTTACAACAGTTCCAGCACAAGTTAGACTTTATTTTATGTCCTCGATAGGGCAGAATTTAAATCTTAAAAAAAAGATTTGCATTGATTTGTTTGGGTCGACCCTGCATCAGTTAATAGAAATATAAAATCCAAACTTGGGTAGTGGGACAACAGACACAGCAAAGGGACAGACACATTACTTTAAATAGTTTAGAAATCTCCTTTTTCCCCATAGAAAGTTTCACATTCCCCATGAGGAATATATTTTTAAATATAAACAAGTAAATGATAAATAAATAGAAATGTATCAAGTTTGCACATAGTAAATATTAGGTATGGATGACTGCGGAGGAATGGAAACTTAAACATTATCCTTTCCCTCACTTTCCGTTTGGTTTACTCAAAAACATTTTATTCGATTCAAATATACTTTGATTTTATTTGATTCAAACTTTTATTTATTCCAACGTGAAAAGCAGTAAATTTAACATGCCTACACAGACAGCTACTCCTGCTAAACAAGGTTGAAAGTAGACAGCTCTGTTCCCAACACGAGCATCCTTTCTGTTCAGTTCGCCTCAGTGGAATCGCCTAACTCACATGGAATAATCTGCTCGTGCTCTGGGTGAAACAYGTGGCTCTACCAGAGTCCGTGAGCCAACTCAGCAGCTGCCCACCACTGGAAGGAGAACGTCTCCCTTCTTCCTCCCGTTCCCTCTGCTCCTAGCGCAATGCTCTCTCCTCCTCCTCTTCACCTGCTCACAAATGCTGCAGAAAGATGACTTTGGAGAGTTTTCTGACAACTTAAGTGAGACAAGGAGAACACTGGAAGGGTATAAAAGCACCAGAGCAGGCTCAGGCAGAAGGGGGACCTCAGTGCCATCCTCCCTGAGATGGCAGCAAGCCATTAGATCAACCCAGCTGCCTGTAGACCCACAGGCAGCATCTGCATACAGTTTACTCAGGAACAACTATACTGCACTTTAAAATTATAATCTGCCTTAATCCAAGACAACTTTGCTGGATAAAGCTTGAAAAAAAAGAAAATATTGTTTCATTCTAGATTCAAGGGCCCACATTCATACCAAAATTTAGGAGAAAACAGCTACAGACGAATTGCAAGTGTTTCAAAAAGCAGTAATACTTATCTTCAAGAGTTTGAGAAGTTTGAATATGATAGGATATGGATGACTTGAATAAGTGAAAAACAAGAAAATGTTGGCAGGAGTGCGTATTTGGAGGTTATAAACACACACACACCAACAGATTAGTTTGGTGCATGTTGATATAGATCCAAAAGTGTGATAAAATCTTGAATAGAGAAAGTTTCATGAAAAAAAAAGGATTCTTACAATGAGACCATTTTCCTTTCCAAAGTCCTCAGGCACATGACTTAAAATGAGGCCAGGCAAGACATTATAGCATTTACTGCTTAAACTATCAATTGTTTTTTATTCCTTTTCCTTTGCTAGTACATGTTTAAAAATCATGGTTTATTACTCTGCATCAAAAATGTGAACATCTGAAATCATTTTATATGAAATCATTAGGGTAAAGTGAGGACAGTTATATATTTCAGTACAGACAAAGTGAAAAGCAGACTTAAATTTAATCCCGGGTCCTACCCAAAAAGATCTGTCCTAACCCTCCACAGTTCAAAGCATATTTAAACATTTAAAAAAAACAATTGTCACTTCTTTTGAAACCATTTTTGGAAGAAAGGAGGGACAAGAATTCCTGACAGATCTGACAGCTCTAATTTCTCAATGATACTGAGAAATAAGTGAGAAATGGCAAAGAACTAGTTTTTTGGAAAAAAAGTATGTCTTTGCCAATTAAAACCACTTACTCTACTAAATATTCTCTCCTGCTTTTTCTTCTTTTCCTTCTTTACCCTTTTTTATGATTTTGATAACAAAACCTAAAATATTCAAGCAAACAAAGGATGGGACAGTAACCCTGACCAAAAGAGAGAGAAAAAAACAATGTTAATAATTAATTTGGCTATACTATGATGACAGAATACTATGATAGTAGAAAAGAAAAAAGGTGAAAGTAAAGTACTGATTCATTTCTTAATGAGAAAGGAAAACCTATGCAGAAAGATTAAAAAGGGCCCAGATTCAGTATCTAGTTTGCTTCTAATCTTTGCAAGAAAAGATAATATTAGTAAAATTAAATAAATATAACCTCAACTTCACGAGGTTCCTGTCAACCCAAACCTCCAGCCTGTCAAGGTCCTAGCAGACGGTAGCAGAATCCTCGAGTGTATCAAAGAGTTCTCTAAGTTTTGTATCATTTGCAAATGTGCTGAAAGTGCAGCCTGTCCACTCATCCAGGTCATTAATGAAGATATTATTGGTCCCAGTATTGACTCAAGGGGTACACTATTGGCCTCTAGGTGGACTGTGTACAACCTTTTTAGCCTGTTAGTTCAACCCAGCCACCTTTCAATCCACCTCACCATCTACCTATCAATTTGTCTACAAGTTGCATTCTATTTGGCAAAACCTTAGCATTTAAAGTATCCCAGAACGGTTGAGGTCAGAAGGGACCTCTGGAGATCATCTAGTCCAACCCCGCCACTACAGCTGGGTCACCTAGACCACATTGCACAGGATCACATCCAGGCAGGTTTTGAATATCTTCCGAGAAGGAGACTCCACAACCTCTCTGGGCAACCTGTGCCAGTGCTCTGTCACTCTCACAGGGAAGTAGTTCTTCCTTACATTCAGGTGGAACTTCCTGTGTTTCAGTTTGTGCCCATTGCCTCTTGTCCTATCACCACTGAGAAGAGTCCGGCCCATCCTCTTGACACTCCCCCTCTAAAGTATTTGTAGACATTGATAAGATCCCCTCTCAGCCTTCTCCTCTCCAGGCTAAACAGGCCCAGCTCTCACAGCTGTTCCTCATAGTGCAGATGCTCCAGTCCCTAATCACATTCGTAGCCCTATGCTGGACTCTCTCCAGTAGTTCCATGTCTCTCTTTTACTGGGGAGCCCAGAATTGGGCACATAACTCCAGATGTGGCTTCACCAGGGCTGAAAGTATTTAAAGAACTTGCTGAATCAGCCTCCACAATTATCAGCTGTCTTCCAGCATTTAACATGCTTTTTGAGAAAGATAAGATGTTGAAGACCTTGGCTAGATAGAAAAGAATAAACTAGTATATATCTTTGTAAATAAGAAGTCCGTGGCATATTAGATAGCCAGCCTGTCTAATATCCAGAACTGTCACAGAATAAATTGAGTCAGTCAGTTTATAAACATCTAGATAACAACATCATAAAAAGCAACCAACTCAGCCAACAAGTTACTTAAAACTTCCAATTTTCCTCTTTGACAGACGTAGAGAAAGCAGACTCTGTAATAATGCACCTTTACAGCAACCTCATATGCTAATTAAGAAAGTGGGCATACAGCTGGTTGAGAAAGAGTTCAAGAGAAAACTCTATCCATTAACAGTTCATTATCAAACTACAAATGCATTCTAACTGAGGTCACAGACGAACTTCCCTAATCTTGTCTTTTCAGTAATAACTCTAATTATGGAATACAGAGTATGTCATAAAATTTACTGAAATCCTTTAGAGGTTACGTCTGTGTGCATAGTGACCAAATTGCCCAAAGTCAACAAGATAAAATTCAATAAAAATAAATATGATGTACTTGGCAGGAGAAATGACATACACAAAAAAAACATATGAAGAAACAACTGCACCAGCAATATGAGAGAGCAAGAAATTCCACAGATCACAAATAAATACGTGTCAGCAATGTGATGCTGCAGAAAGTACAATAAAATAGCACTGTGGGCTGTGTTTAGGACTGAAGGATGTATGAAGATACTACACTACATGTCCTGGGGCTAGTGACTTCTCCCCTGAAATACTAGTTGGGCGCTACCATTAAAGAAAAATTTAGATAAAACAAATGGTTCAAAAAAAGACAATGAAAATAACAGTTGTGCAAAGAGTCAAGAATTGCATTTGCTTAAACTAGAAAAGAGGTAACTAATGAACAATGTAAGAACAGCCTTCCAATGAGCACAAAGTTATAATCATACACTGCTAAAGTTCTCCCATTGTCCATCGACTACAAAAGGAGAAAAACTGAGCTAAATCTACAGCTAAGACCATTTAGGTCAGATATTAGGAAGAACTTTCTCTACAGGGTAGTGATACACTAGAACAAGTCACCTAGGAGGTTGTGGAATGTCCTTTGTCAAAAGAGTTTAAAATTAGTTGAGGCAAAAATCTGTTAGAAATGCTCTGGGTATGCTTGACACTATCTGAATACGGAAGGCAATTCAAATCACTCAAGTGTTCCTTCCAGTCCAACATTTACACAATTCAAAGACAGTAAAACATGCAGCTAAAATAGACTATTGAACACTGCATAGTTCAACACGGAAAGCCCAGTTATTGTGCTGTCTTCTTATCATAGCACAGAAGGGGAGGAAAATTCCCTGTGTTCCAAAATTAAGAAATATACTGTCAAAATAAACTTTTTTTCAGCCAAATATGTACCTATTCTACATTTTTATGTAGCATCCACAGTATTTACAATATGCAATAGCTATTTTGTAGCAAAGGCCCAAATTTAAGAATGACTATACTAGAAAAGAAAAAAATCCTACAGAAACTTAATTAAAATTTTTGAGTGAATTTAATCTGCAAAATAGCATCCAGTGAGCAGGAAGACTGCTTTGGGGTTTTTCTTGCACAGTCCATTCCTTTTTGATTTATGATACAAGGTCAGCAAATCGTGCTTGGCAACATACAGACCTTGAAACTTTCCAGCTGCAGAAACAGCTATAACAAACAGATAACTTAAATGTTTCTAATCAGAATGATATGTCCTAAATGTTTTAATATTTTTAATGAGATTCACACAGATTAAAAGAAAAAAAAAATATGCTACCTCATATTAGATGTGTTGTTTATACTAAACTTTATTAAGAAAGTGTAAAGTTGCTGACAAGACTTGAAGGCACATTTTCCAGAAGAGCTCTGTGGGCTGACAAAGTAAATTTTTTTTTTCAGTAAGCTTATCTCCATATAAACAGTGCCATGAGGCGATATTCAGCCATTCCCGGTTCTGAGTTCAGGAAAAAGTTCTAGCTGAAAGCAGTCAGCAGTAGCTCCAACAGCATCAGCAGTAGTGTACAAGCAACTTCCCCTCACAGCCACATCCAGAGACAGAAGTATCTTGGACCAGTGAAAGGAGAAGTAACATTTGCAAAGCTATTGAGACCACTCTCAGTTTCATTTACTCTGACACTTCACGCCTGCTACCTAATTCTAGGGTTACCTGTATTTTTTATTAAGCACAGGACACGAGGAGGGAGGAGCTACACAAAACAGTTAGGGTCAGGTAAAGGACTACTGAATAATCTCATATTTCGTCATTATTCTCTCTACCATACGGTTGTTCTTGCAGACATGCCTATTATCAGGGAGGTAATATTCAGAGTAGATGAGCAGTGAAAATAATAGACCGCTAAGAGAATATTTTTTCCCCTCTGCTATTTGTAGAACGTAAGAAGCCCATCCTACTTACTCAGCCGCAGTGAAGTTTCAAAGTACTTGCTCGTATAGGGAGGCATAACAATAACATTTGAAAGTTAAAAATCAGCAAAGATAATCCTGGTAGTCTTGATGATGAGAAAACACAAAGCCCTCTTATTTTCTCCAGCCCTTTCAAAAGAAAGGGACATTTGCCTTCATACTCATCTGGCAGCCCCTGAAACACGAAACAGGTAACTAGCCATTAAATAATTCAACTCAGTACTAATCTCATTTTGAAATGTCCTCCAGAGTCTCATTGCCAGGGCTTCCTAAGCAGCAAAAAGCCTAGAGATTCAAGCCCCCAGCACAAAAACAGTTCAAGATGATGCACATTTTCTCATGCCCAAGATGACTTTTACTCAGGTTTCCTGGACTTTATCATACCCTGGCTGCTCCCTCCCTAGCACACCCAACACTTCCCATTCACAGAAGTGCAGAAACTTTGTTGTGACATGCCAAATTAAAAAGTTGCTCATTGGAGGTTGATGAGATCTCCCATACAGTGAGAAGAAGAGCAGGACAGAAATCTGTGGTAAGGTAACATAAATTTTGTAATTAAAAAGAAAAATCACTGAAGATGCATGTAATCTATGTAAATGAAGACAGAAGGAGCGAAGAGGGACAAATCAGCGATATTAACTGGCAGAAGTATTTAGAATCTCAAAGCTACAATTCAACACTGAATAGTGTTAAAACCAACTAACAGAAGACATGACTGTTTCAACTACTGGCACATCAACACTTGACTTCAAGAGTATTCATGAAATGCAAAAACAACACCTTCTTAATCAACCTCTTAGCAATTCATGTGAGAGCGATATCTACACTTAGTAAGTGTAAGTGATAAGAAAAAGTTACTCTCTTAGTTCTTGAAGGCTGTATGCTACAGAAAGCAAGAACTGTCAGCTAACATTTGTCTGAAGAAAATTTTATTGGTGAAAAAGATGGAAAATGAACAATCTTGTTGAAATTTGACCAAAAGCTACAGAGAAAAGAAGGCAGACTTGCTACTATGCATTTTTAGTCAGTAACTAATAACCATAACCACATTTGTAGAAATATTATTACAGACTTAATACTAATATTCATTTGCTTTCTCATATTACTACTGTTTAATTCAGATTTTCAGTTTTACAAGTGTTTTCTGACCAATATAAATGTTACTGGAAGCTTTGTATAGTAGTCTCAAACTTTTACTCCTAAAATACATGATCCAGACAAAACAGCCATTTCATTTATTTTTTTAATCCTTAAAACAAGCCACCTGCTGTTTATCTACATAAGAACAGCCTAGTACTTTCTCTGCTGAGAGAGACTATAAACACTCCATTGACCTTTATATATCCAGTTGAATAGTAGGAGGGTAGTTGCAGTATCTTTTATTGGCCCATCTAACACAGAGAGGAAGGATTCCTTCACACTTTGAGTCTGAATCCATTCTTCAGTTTCACTTCTATTTCAGACATGAAGAAAGGTTTACATATCCAAAAGGCCATTTTCTCCATAAATATTATTTGGTCTTAATAACAATAATACTAACTTTACCCATAAATCAACAGAACTACACAAACAGCACAATTATATTTTGGTGTAAATCATAGAAAGATGTCAACTGTTGCTTATAATTCCTATTTTTTATTTAAAGATATATTATTGCTTCAATAAAAAAGCTTTCTATGACGCCTATCACTAAGATTATCCCTTAAGCTGAATTTCAATAAAAATCGTAATAGATATAGATATGCAGATTAATGTAACGGCCTTTTATGTCAAGATCAGGAAAAAAGCGATCATGGAATGTCTCTTCTGTCTATGCATCAACGTAAACAGTAGTTGCCTGATCAATGACTGTCTTTACAAAGTTGCTATGTTGCTCTTTTCCGATAATATAATAAATATCTTGTAAAAAAGTGTGAAATTATTGTATAATTACATAGTAGTTAAAGAGGATGGAAATTACAGATTGATTCTGACTAGACAAATACAATAAATTTTGTAGAAAAAAAATTGTATGTAAAAAGTTGTTAGGGTCTTATTGCCCCCTCCCTGCTACTCTTTCCACCTCTCATGCTTCTGGTCTCTTTGGGCTAAGACCCTGGGGTCTCCGGAGAGGAACGCTAGTATACTTCGTTCTTAGCAGTTAGAGAGCTAAAACACTAGGAGAGACTATCTCGACACGTGGAGACTGAGGTGTGCCTTTAAAACTTTAAAACACTGCATGCTTTCAATATTGTAAGTGTACATGTACACACTTCAGCAAAAGTTTGGGGAATCTTAATTTAAATATAAGTGTGGAATAAAATACGTATATCAAGTCTGTCAGGCTGCTTATTAAGGCTATAATGAAAACATAGCGAAGACTGTAGTGAAAACAGACTCCCAAATCCTACAGCAGCGCTTGTGCTATTGCAGCCTTTTCGTCCTCTCTGTCTCACAGCCCCTTCCTTCATTCTCAACGGATGATGACAGAGCTTTCTCAGAAATGACAGCTTAGAGAAGAAACCAGTTCAAAATCCACTTAGAGAGGCCAGGGAGCTTAGCATGCTTTCGTTTAAATGGTCCTGCCATTAATTAGCCTCTACAGTTTGTCCACAGCCACAAACTCCTTCGATTTCAATCCAACATGGCGATACAAGATGACGACAGGGAATGCAAAAACGTACAGAAGCGTACGATCCTGAGGGAACCTGCAGTGAAGACTGACACAGAAGTCCAAAATTTGACATAGAATTAACAATCCGTAATCAAATATTACCTACCCGGCACACCTTTGTAAATACAAAGTTTGATTAGTCTGAAATCAAATACTAACCTCTCATTCTGACTCTAATTCAAAACTCTGACCCACTCATTAAATTTATTTTTAAATAATAATCTTTATAACATGTTTAATTTTTATATTAATAGCAGGTTTAAATTCCTAAGAGCTGCAGTCAGTAGCAAAAATAAGCTATTACATTTTCTACATTGCCACTGCTTATTTAATAAGTCACATAATTCTCATGCAGAAACTTTGTTATTGAGGGTTTTTTTAAAAAATACAAGGATATTTTACATTGAAGACAGATACTTTATATAAAAGTGGAACTACTTATGAAAAATGATGATTATTTCCCCAAGCTCAAATTTCCAGTAATCCCAAAAGACATATGCCAATTGAATTGGCATACACCTTTAATCATATGATGGAATCACATCTCCTATTTCAAGTTATGCCACATTTTTCCTTCTTTGTACAGCAAGTCCCATTAAAATATAATATTTATAATTCTAAAAACATCTCATGCCCTTCTGTACTTGAAATTCACCATATTTTGGGAGAGTTTCATGAGCTATCAAAAGTTTTGGGGTAAGCTTTTATCATAATCTTTAGTCATCAGCATTACGATTTTTTTTCTATTTAAATTAGGTAATTTATGAAGCAATACAACATTGCTATTACTTCTAAATTGACACGCTTTATGAAAAGGTATAAAAACAATCTGTCAGGTGCTGTTTGGGCGTTTTGCCAATTTAGCTACACCTACACCACTACATCTGTAAGAGACTCTTGAAATTTTCTGCCAGCAAGCCTCAAGCAATCTTTAGACAGATAAGATCAAAAGAAAGACTAATATGTGTTATTATACATGAGATTATGGAGATCCGTGTTAAAGCACTGTTGTTTGATCATGACTAAATGATTAGAACTGGCAAATGTAAAACACAGCTGAGCCAAGATGGGGTGCACCTGCTGGTGCTAGAACACCAAGAAAGAGTAAGACAGAAAATTGAACCCTCTGATTTTCCAACTCACAAACTTGATATGCGCATGTCTGTATACACGCACATAGATAGGTACAGTTAAGCACTTCAACAATCCTTCATTTGTATTCTCAAAAGCACTTGTCAAGTCTCTCTCTGTGCTTAGTGTGTTAACTACTGTAAAGGAAGCTATAACATATTGAAATGGAACAATTAAACAGCCTTTCTCAACGATCTTCAACGAAAGTTCGTTGCTGTTCAAGGTACAACACTTAAGAGACTGAACTACCAAAAGTAACAGTCAAACGAAACAGCAGCTTCATTATTTTCCTCTCCTAAAAGATCAAAAACATAACTATCTCTCGGGGTTTCATAACAGATGTATGGTTGTTAAATTAAGAGTCTAAACAGGGAATGTGCAGATAATTTTCATGGAATCATAGAATCAGTAAGGTTGGAAGGGACCTCTGGAGATCATCTAGTCCAACCCCCCTGCTCAAGCAGGGTCACCTGGAGCACGTTAGACAGGGTTGCATCCAGGCGGGCCTTGAAGATCTCCAGAGAAGGAGACTCCACAACCTCTCTGGGCAACCTGGTCCAGGGCTCTGTCACTCTCACAGGGAAGAAATTCCCCCTCACGGTCAGGCTGAACTTCCTGTGCTTCAATTTCTGCCCATTGCCTCTTGTCCTGTCACAYGGGACAACTGAAAAGAGTTTGTCCCCGCCCCCAAATTGCATGTCTAGAGTTATAAAAGTGGCATTGATTCTGCTCTCGGATGGGCAAATTGGCTTGCTGAAGTGTCTCCCCTCCATGATCTACCAAATACGTTAACTTCCCAATTCATTCCAAGCTCCAAAACTGATCTGCCCCCTGAACAAACCTTGCCTGAAGCTCTGTGGACACTTGAAGCACAGCACCATTCACATTCAGCGAGATGGATATGCTTCACCTGACTGCCTCCACCTGCTTACGTCTCCCAGCAATGTCCCAAACCTATTTTGTATCCTCCAGCAGTCCTGTGTCTGTAAAGCACACCACATGCTGTAAAACACAACCCCTCAATCACTTTCTATAACACATTCTGGTAGGATGTGTCACAACCTTCTTATTTCAAATAGTATCTAACTTTCAAAGAACAAAACAAAAACTCTTCCCTAGTTAAAGAAAAAATTGACTGCAAGAGAGAGAAAGCAGCAGCTAGCGTTCATTAAACAGATAGATCATACAAACAAGAAACTACCTTCCTGATATAAAATATCCAGAATCAATCTCAGCAAATACTCTAAAGACAACTAATTTAAAAAAATCAAGACTTTTTTCTTTCCTTTTTTTTTTTGGTAGTGTAAGGCTACAAGGTAGCCACTTATATTAAGAGGATCTGTTTCTTCCCCTGAGCAAGTGGTTGAATAGCACTATGGACTCAGTTCAATAAACAGATGTAGAGAGCTGCATGCATAACTTACAATTTAAAGGAGATAAATAGGGTTGAAAGACATTATGGTTCATTACAGACAGCTCATTTGGAAGTTGTTATCACTGAGCAGCAGGACTAAAATGAAATGTCCCCAAAGTTCACTGAAGTCAATCACATATCTCCACTGACCATTGAGACTTTGCAGCAGAACCAAGGGGAGGATTGTGTAAGCATCATCTTGGCAATCTGAGGATAACACTCAGATGCATCTTTCTCAACACAACCCTTTTGACACAGCTTTTTTAACTCCTTTCTTCATTTTGCATTTTCCAAAGTAAAAAAAAGCACAAAATCTAGTCACCAACTTTGTTCATTATGGTGGAAATCATAGAATCATAGAATGGTTGAGGTCGGAAGGGACCTCTGGAGATCATCTAGTCCAACCCCCTGCTCAAGTAGAGTCACCTAGACCACATTGCACAGGATCACATCCAGGCAGGTTCTGAGTTAACTCCAGAGAAGGAGACTCCACAGCCTCTCTGGGCAACCTGTGCCAGTGCTCTGTCACTCTCACAGGAAAGAAGTTCTTCCTTATATTCAGGTGGAACGCCCTGTGTTTCAGTTTGTACCTGTTGCCTCTTGTTTTGTTGCTTGATACCACTGAAAAGAGACAAGTGTTTCTCTAAGTCATCCATACCAGGTGGTCTCTGTTCTGTGTACAGTGGCACGCACGTGCCCACACCCCGTGCCCTGCATGATCAAGGACTCTTTCCCTAAAACTGTACCTCAACACATTGTCTCAGCACCTTCAGATACTAAATTAAATGCTATCAATTTAACTGTTGTTGAAAGATTACACTTGGAACTCTGAACAACAACAGAAAAGAGAATGGCCTATGTGACTAGTCCCTAAAACAGAAGATTTTTAGTTTGAGACATAGTAAACTTTCTGTTTAAATACCACAAGAAATGTATTAAAGGTGACAGTGCCATATTTCCAGTTCACTTACCATTTCCTGGCATAACTCAGTTTTAAACCCCCCCACCCCCACCCCATGACTTTAATACTTAGAGGGCTGGAGACGTAGGGGCTTTTGTTTTCTGTGTTTGCTCTGTTTTTGGAGGCCTCTTGAGAGCAAACAGCATGCCTTCAGCAAGGTAAGTCTTGCTAAATTAGTTCTCCCTAGGTGGAGGTGAACTTTGATGACTTTTGAATCTTGCTTTAATTATTACGTTTTAATAAACTAACAGCAGATTTTATAGTTCATTTCTAATTACCAAGGAATATTTGCACTTATACTGGCTGTATTTTTTCAAAAGTCACAGAGGAACTTTTCAGAAAGAAAAATTTCTTACAGGTTTCTGTAAGCCAATAATTTCAGTAGTCAAAACTTTTCATATGAACAAAGAATCACAGTTCAAAGAGAAATCTACTATCTCAAATGGTTTCATACTGCTTGTGAACTAAAAAGTCTTTTTAAATAAAGCTTTACAAAGCAGAGAATACAGAAAATTCTCCATGAAATAATGTCTTCAAAACATTTTACAAATTACTAGAAGCGTATGTCCAGCTCAGTCTAAATACCTATGCTTTTTCTGTCCAAGAACCTGGTATGAGACAAGCAAGCAGTAACTCAGCATGTAAAAGCAACTCAATACCTTCATACTGTGAATATGATTAGGAATGAAGTGGAGTCATATGGTCCCATGTAATCCCTCACAATGCTCAGGCACTCGGAAACTGAAAAGGTTCAACTTTCTTTAGTTTTTAGATGTGAACAGTCACTAACTCATACAAGGCTAATTATGGTGAGGACTGGTGCAACAAGAACCCATGGTGTTTGACCAAATTCTTCAGAGATCGCCTGACAGATCAAAAAAAAAAAAAAAAAAAAAGCACAACCTTCCCCCTTCCAACAAAAGGCGCTCTGAAACAATGGAGCTGAGCAAAAATTTGGAGAATATGTTCTTGACGAATATCAAATGAGAAGAACAAGTGGTTCCTGAAACTGGTTTAAGAACTTCATGAGACTAAAAAATGTTATACGCACCTATTACTTCTGTGTATTACTTGTGATTAATCATACAATATTTTTCAACTACAACTTTGCAATGTTAGAAAATTGGGAGAAGTTGTTGATATACCAGAGAGTTGTGCTGCCATTCAGAACTTCAACAGGCTGAAGAACTGGGCTGACAGGAACCTCATGAAGTTCAGCAAAAGAAAATGCCCAGTCCTGCACCTGGGGAGGAATAAATCCAGGCACCAGTAGGGAGAGTGGGCCAAAGGCCTCGAAAGCAGCTCAGCAGAAAAGGACCTGAGCGTTGTGGTGTTCACCAAGCTGAACGTGAGTCAGCAATGCACACGGGTGTTCCAGATGGCCAAGAGCTTCCGTTTTCTGCATTAGAAAGAGCGTTGCAGGTAGGTCGAGAGAGGTGATCCTGCCACTGCTGAGGGTAGGCAATGGGCATGTATTGAAACGCAGGAAATCCCATTTTAAAAAGTTCTATTTAAACCTTAAA
>NW_028186239.1:1364309-1372925 GCF_003343005.1 Rhea americana
TTTTTTTTTTTTTTTTTTTTTTTTAAACACTGTGAGAGGAATTAAAACACTGGAACAGGTTGCCCGGAGAGGTTGTAGTTTCCATCCTAGCAGATACTAAAACCCAACTGAAGAGTCTTAGCTAATTCCTCATTGATTTAAAAAAATCACTAGGTAAAAAGATACATTTTTAATGATCATGTGGAAAACCACTTCTTTTTATAACGTAGTTCAGTATGCAGTATTTCAGTTATAGTGTAATGATACGTAGAATCTGTATGCAGCTACAGTTTGCTAAGTAATTTTAGGAGCCAGTACTTCACAGAATCACAGAAATGGAGCGGACTTCTGGAGAGGGTCTAGTCTAATACTCCTGCCCAAAGCAGGGTTATATTACAGCATTTTAATGTTATGTGTATATCCAAAAAGATGACATATCTAAACATCTACCACATATAAAGGATATCCAAAACTTCAGAGAGAATACTCAAAGTCATTATTAGTATTAAGCATACCAAATAAAAATATTTACCACTGACAGATAAAGGTACTATTTTTTAAGAGACTTTTTGAAAAATGTTCGAGTCAATATATATATACACATATTTTATACTTGTAGCTCAGACTTGCTCTACATAATCTCTAATGCTTCTGAATACACCACCAAACCTCCCCTCACACATAAAACTTCAAATAACAGAATTATGCTTTAGCATTTATTCTACATATAATCCAGTTTTATCCTTAATTATGCCAGTTACAACCTTAAAACATATAATCTACAAGAACTAAATATTTCCACATTCCTTTAAATTCATCATGTTATGTTGGAGTAAAACATGTCTGAAATGTTTTACCTGCAACATGCCCATTTAATGTCTCCTAAAATTTTACGTTAAAGGGTTTTCTTTCTTTGATGTTTTCAGTATGCATCCATTTCAGAACTACAATCTGCCAAAGCACTAGCTTTATAAAATTCCAGATTTCTTTTTATATAGATGATAGGTACGTGAATATATGATACGCATCTTTAACATATGCTAGAGGGTACAAAAGAGAGGACAAGACAAACATTCACACAGAATGCATGCAAGTGCTTTGTATTACAGAGCYGAACTGTGCTGAATCAAATTTAAACTCTATTTTAAATCTACATCAAAACTCTGTGGTTGGGTCACTGTAATACTTGTCGCTGTGTTTGGTCTAAGTTGAAGTTTCATGAATTACTTTCAGACAATGTCAACTTATGCAGCCAGCGCTCCCCCCCTCCGGCATCAGTATTGCTGGTTACTGCTACGGGTCTTCCGCTGGTACCGAGAGATGCACTCGTATATTTGTATCTTTGATGAATATAAGTGAAGAACAGGTAGTTGTGCACTATTCAAATCAAGACACCTTTAAATGATAGAATTGGAAATCTACTTTAAATATGTTACAAAAGTATACTACAAAAATGCCTTTAAATATAAATGTCTTTAAATATTAAATCCATATGTAAGCTGAAATTTTAATCTTGTTACTTATGAGAACATTTCAAATGTAGCAAAYACTAAAAAATAATAAATTTTCTTAGCAGTCTGTGCAAGGTCTTTTATTAGASTTCTGAACATAACTCCTTAGCTCCTATTACAGGTATCATCCATTTCCACAATGAGGATTTTTGCTTGTCTTTATTTATTCTGGAGCTCATAATCACTGTAGAATTAGAAGGTTTGACATTACCCATTGTTACTGAAAAGCACATATATTAAAATAATATACCAAGTATAATATTCTGTGTAGTGTCATAAAAGTTGCTGTACTCAGTAACAATTCACAGTGATAAAAAATTTGAATTATCTCAGAATAAGTGGAAAATTCTAATAAGCACTAAAACGTTTAAAGGAGTAGAAAAAAAGGTATGTATTTTGATAACTGGCAGAAATTAACAGCAATCTATCCAATATTTTTCAAACATTAAAACAGCCCAAGTATTATTTTAAGCCATATATTTAATAATTAGAAAGACTAAATTGAGAAATTTAWTTTTTAGTAGAAATTTTAGAATGCTCAAACTTACTGCAAGTGAGTTGCAAGGACTTCAGAAGGTTCAGGCATGTGGGTAACTGGATGGTACGCATAAGTGCCAAAAATGTTGTGGTATCATCAGGTAAATGAAACTTGACAGCTTCCCRTCTCAAAAAGTACCACAGAAGGAAAAAAAAGCCCAGTGTTCCTAAAACTACAACTTTTTGCAAACTGTTATTTAAAGACACTTTAAAAGTRCACTCTCGTGACAATACTAAAATCAGTATGACACTTTTTTCAAAGCTGGAGCGGATAACAGCAAGAATCTTCCTCTGGAAAGCTAGACCTCTATTTATTTCATAACTCTTAGTTCTTTAATAACTACAAATAAATATCAACAATAATCAACAAACAAAAACGTATATTGGAAGTTATGGATATAATTATGCTAAGAATACCACACAACACTATTAACTTGGGATTTCAAATTCCTGGAATAAAAGAAAAGTACCTACTCTAATACCTAAAAATTCAAGAAATGAAAATTAAGACTACCAAATTGCTTGCATCTTTGGGGGAATTCTTTGCTCGCAGACACAACAAATGCAACAGGACATATCAGCGCATGCTGAACAACCTCCTGATCCATATGCCTGCACCCACAGCTGTTCTTTCTGGTTTGCTGATAAAATGGAGGGGCAGGAACCCGAAGGATGGGAATAAACCCATGCTGTGGCTAACAGATATACATTAAAGAATGAGCTTAGAAACTCTGTGGATTTCTTTTCTTAAAAACCACATAGAACTGGTAACCTCCTATGACTGATATTTATACATAAATAGGCCCAATATGTAGYGTGAAATAATACTTTCTTAAAAGCTAGCATCCAAGTTATGCCTRAGGAAGAGTTAATCTGAGACAAGGCATTCCCATTTACTGTTATCTCTAAAATCTTAGGATTTCATGTGTATGTAGACAGAAGCACACTGCAACAGTCAAATAAATAAGACAATAATAAGTGTAAAATATAATAATTTGACCACTACAGTTTGCATTTCCTTTTTTACCTGAATTTTGAAAACAGTGGTACTTTGGTGTTTACTAATTGAAATAAAAATATTTAAAATTAAATATAATTATTTATAAAGCATACATACACAGCATGCATTACATGTGCAGTCATACACATGAATAAAAGTAGAAAGATTCATGTATTTTATACTCATGTATCAATGTTCAACAAACAAAATTTAATGAAGTAATAGGTTTACTCTTTGGCAACATGTATTTTTGTCATTTAACAWTAGGAGTTTTGTAGCTGTCTAATACTTTGGCAGGGTTTTCAATAACACTATGAGCTACGAGCATCTCTTTGCAAGTAAGGGTCTCCTGAGAATATCAGGAAGAGGAAATAGCATGCTAAGCACAGGCCTAAAATCCCTCTCACATTTCCCAAGATGGRAGCCTCCTAACGTACAGCTGACACTAGTTGTCATCATACAATACTATTAAGTCCTCAAGGTAATMAGGGCCCTTAATGATTAACCTTTAATATGACCACACTAGGAAAGACATCTACATAATCAGAACTATTTGGAAGCAGGTGAAAGCAGAGATTATCTGTTGAATGAAAGAGTTTGTGCTGCAACAGAATTACTTTTCAGAGAAATTTCTTGAGCTGGCAGAGGTATTTCTGAGTTCCCGGAAAGGATCTCAGAGAGCTGAAGAAGCTCTAGCTGCCTGCTCTGCCCCTCTGTTGGAGGTCACCACTTCTCCTCATCTTGCACCAGACCAAGAGGAACAGCTTGTGTGAGCACCGCACCCCTGCCTCRCTGCAGGGAGCCACTTCGCCTTACCCTGCTCGTGACGGCTGTTTAAAATTAACCAACTAAATTCGCTTGTAAGAGCTCTTATTTGGTCCTTTTAACTGTCTCCTACTTGGGAGTGAGGAGGAAGAGGAGRTACTAACCAGCTGCCAAGACAAGTAGTATTTCAAACCATTCTGGCTAGATTCACAATGTCTTTCCTTAAGTTTTWATTAAGCTTTAAGATTCTTAGAGCTATTAGTAAGAAGTTCAAAATTGATAAGGAAATCAGTGGAAAAACAATGGTACTTCACAGAAATACCTGTAGAGTATATTTTGTTTCAAGAAGTACATTAATAATATGCACAACAGTGTAAAAAGAATATGCATTTTTTCTTATATTACAGAACTTCTTTGCAACTACATTAGGATAAATTCTTTACATGAAGTTACATACTTCTTTCTCTCAACTGTTTTAACGTTTTCTTGTTGATTTTACCAAGTACTATTTAAAAGTTGGATCTGATGCCCATTTCTTAACATGTAAGTTGTAAGTTCAGGAAAAAGCCTTGGCACCAGCAGAAATACTAGAGAGGAACCAGAATAATTTTCATTCCTTCTGCTAATGTTATTCTTATCATAGTACAGAAAAAAATACATCAACCAAATTAATGTGAAATATACTTAATGTAAGATTATGTCTTAAATATTCCCTTAAATATTTAAAAGCTGGTACAGAACTTAATAGATGTTTATGCCTAGAAGCTTTACTTTATTGCACTAGTACCATAGCAATATCCTAAACTCTTACAGCAGAAAATACTAAATGATATCAAACTTAYATAGCAAGATTTATGGAAATTGTGATGACTTTCACAAATTAAGTCAGGGCCCTATTCTGCTCTGCATCTTTTCAGCTGTTCTGCACCTCTACTTCTCTTACCCCTTGTCCTTCCCCAAAGAACGTGAGCTACTGCAAAGCCTCCCTGCTTGAATGCTGGGAAGGACTACCAGAAGAAGAGCTGTCCCAGCCCCTTAAATGACATCTGGCACCACAGCTTGCAGTGTTGGGTGAAGTTCCTAAAGTCAAGTCACAGCGATACAGCAGACTCAGATCAGCAGGAAAAGGTATGGAGGAGAAAGAGGGAGGAGAGAGGAACAGAGATTTCCCTGTTCCACCAAGTCTTACTAGTCTGTTTCTTGAGAATTTTAATAGATATATGACGGTACTGTAAATTTTAAATATAAATGAGACAAGACTCAAATAATATCACAGCATACAAAACAACTCAAAAGAATGGCAGCTCTGTTGTCACAAATACAGTTCAYGAAAACTTATAACTGTGTCCATATTTATCAAGATCTAAAGCAACTCATTTGCAGACATTACTTTTTTTTTAGGAAAAAAATAACTATTATGAAAATCATTCATATTTTGTAGATTAATTAAAAGCTGATTTTCTAAAACACTTGTGTAATCCACTGACATAACTGCAGAGAGCACTCACTTGTAAGAATATACTGAAAAAAAAATCATCTACTGGGAATAAKAATAATAATTTTGGGAAGATTATCTGCACTTATAATTGACCACACAACCAATCATGCAGTTAAGTTTAATGAGTTCCTGACCAGGCTGAGATTATACCACAAACTTATTCTCTCTGCCTGAACATTCACCTATCCATCCTGAAGCTGTTCAGTCTGTTGGGGAGCTGGACTCTTAACTTTGGACGAAGGCCACAGAGGACCTTCTACTCCTAAGCTTCTTCACTGAGTCCATGAGGGTGGTAAGTTCTTCCAGATAACCATTTTGAACCTGATAGGTGTTGGATAAACAACTGGGTTTTACCACAAGGGATTGGAAAACTGAGTCCTGTACAGGTCAACAAGTTGGCTACTAAAAGATGAAACCAATTCTATCAAGTGAGAATGTAACCAAGCAAATGGAAAAGGACTCAGAAGTACTTCTCAGCTTTTAATTACTCCTAAATACCACCATGGTCCATGGTAAGCCACTACAAAAGTATTTAGATTTGAAAGACCTGTTCTATTTGGGCTATAGCAAAGGATGAACAATTTCAAGTCAAGTGCAGTAAATCTAAAAAGACTTCTCATGACAATGAGAAAAAAATGAAGGCAAGAAAAGCACAGCCTGGAATCACTCAATATGCTGAACAGTGTAAAATGAGCTGATTTAACACAAACATCTTCAAATACAACACCAAAGAGCTCAACCAATTCCTTTACGCTTCCCAGACTACATTCACTTTCCTTTTGAACTGTCTCATTARGAATCACTACGAACTAAACACAGACGAGCTTTATCTAGTGTAAATTATTGGCCTCCACACAGAACTGTTTCAGAAAAYCTAATCTGACTCTGTATCTTCCAGCTCCACAACACATGTACGGTACAGAAGACTGCATGATCTCTTTGCATAACAGTAGGTACAGGCCTTTCTGATTACAGGATAGAAACTTGGGAAGGAGTAAGCACAATAAAAAGGTAAAATGGACCCAYAGCTGATCACGAAGTATTTGCTCTGTTAAACTAAAATTTTCTAATCCATCCCTGAGAAATTCTAATTTCTCAGACTGAGGTGTGTGAACAGGTTAACTTYGCTAAACCTCAGAATCTACTTTAAAAAATTCTACTCTTATGGTCATAAATGCCTCTATAGAGCCACAAACACAGGTCTTATCATCCCTGCTTCTCCTCAYTGGAGTTGAGACCACCTGATCAGACTACCCATCTCCAATCCATTTGATTTCTGTAAACTAATGAAGTAAAATGGAATTCAAAATGGGATTATACTAARAAAATACTATTTAAACATCAAAGACCAACGATGATTGTAATATAGACCAAACCAACCAAACGTCCTCATGTACAGAGATGACCAGCTGAAAACATCTTTTCATCTCCCAGCTAGTCCTAGACAGTCTGCAAAAACAGTATTAAGCACAGTTTGTGAAACCAGTTCCCTACTCAGCTAAACTATATTAGTTTGTTCTCATCAGCCTAATGCCACTTAATCAAAAAAATAATTAATCTAGTCTAAGCATGGTACGCAGCTCTTTAATTAGAAAATGTTGACAAATTTCTATTTTACCTGAAAACTGAATTATATGCAAACACTTACATTAGGCCAAAGTATAAACAATGAAAAATCTCCTACCACTCCATGAAATAGTATCAATTACCTGATACTGAATAAAAATATTGGTTAGGAGTTATATTAAGTGGTACTTCATTGACATTTTTATTTATTTTCCTTCCCTCCTTTACAACTACTGATTAAAAACGAATATCATTCCTTTGACTTAGAATTTTTTTTCCCTATCCTCTTTTCTTTACTGTTGATTTTACTCAGTAGCATTCACAGTCTATGAAATCTATTTGCAATGCAACAAAGCCAGAATCCTGCCTTTTCAACAGTAAGTTTCTTTCTAAGTAAACTGGCCTTCCCATGTTCTTCTGTTGGGGGAAAAAAAAAGAAAAAGAAAAAAAGAAAAGAAAAAAGTTCTTTGGGGGTAATGCTCAGATTTAGCATAAAGTTATCATTAAATATGAAAATAAAATGTCACAGCTCACTATGCTACTATATCAATGGGTTAACAAATTCAAGTCTGGAAAAATGAAAAGTAAAGCTAAATTTTCTTTCCTGAWAATCTTAGCATGATTATTGAAATTAAATTGTTTTTAGGTTTAAATCCTGTTATCACTGGAAACTCTTCTTGAAAGTCAGCAGTTTTTGCATAATTATATTTCTGGTCTGTTTCCTGTCAATTCTCAGACAACTTTCCTGTAAAACAGAGTTCAACTGCACATTCTGTTCTGTAAAATGCCAAAGTGCATAAAATTATGGTATCATTCACATACTGAAGATATGATTTTTTTTTTACTCTGAATAGGCCATATAAGAATAAAAAAAAAAAAACAACAAACAAAAGCAGAAATCTCAGCAAAAATATCCTGAAGCGACTATCTGCTAACATTTCTCACTAACAAAGATAGCCAAGACAAAAAAGGCATTATAGATGAACTTMCCAAATTTAATTTTTCCATGTTTACAGGAATGTTTTCACAAATATTCCTGACACCTTTAAGAAATCAGTTACACCAGGACTCCCAGGAATTTCAGTCATTCCTCTGAAATTCAAGAAAGTAATACAATTTCGCATGCATTTTGTTTCCACACTAGCCGCCCTAGGAACTCGCCACCACAGCCYCCGGCAGTGCCACCGGCAGAGGCCGAAGGCGGTCACAGCGCGTCCACGAGCTCCGTACTTCCCCTCGWTGCAGAGCACCAGCAAGGTATGATCATCAGAGCATCAACAGAAACCTGCGATTTTACATATTGGAACGGGCTTATTAAAAAGCTCGGGAAGAGGGAGTTTTGTTGTTATTTCCTGTYCAGAATATATTGTCTTATCCCCTTTTATCGCTTTGTTGCAAATGATTTTTATTATTTCTTAACGCCAGCTCAAGGAGACAGAATACCCTCCGAGCACACGTTCACCCATGTCTATACATTACCCCCTGCTTTCCAAAAAGTACTTTCATCTCATCTTCTTCAAACCCTTAAAGAAAATATTCTGTCTTCCCTATATGGGCTTTCAGCAGTCATTAACAACCAAAACTATCCCTGAGCTGGACCAGTTTCCTTTTCGCGCCATCGAGTGCAGGCGGTGGTTGAACGGAAACAACTTTGTTAGGCCGCATCCACGAGAAACACTGAAATAAAACATCCGCCAAACGCAGAAAAGGCGAAACCTGCACGAGAGCATCCCCGAGCACGCTCCTTCTCCGCGGAGGAC
>NW_028186239.1:1373400-1385220 GCF_003343005.1 Rhea americana
AGCGTCCCCGAGCACGCTCCTTCTCCGCGGAGGACGGCAGCGTCCCCGAGCACGCTCCTTCTCCGCGGAGGATGGGAACGGCGGAAAACGAAAGGACGTCGGGAAGGGGAGACCATCCAGGGATTCAAATCTGCACCTGAAGACAAGCCGAGCTAGGCGCCTCCTTGCAGACGGCTCGCCGATCACCGGCCTCCAGAYCACGGACACCCTCCCGTGTCCGTCGCTCTTCGCGACTGCATGGTTGACCCCGCGCGGACCTCAGCGCTCACGGACCACAGGGAATCGTTACAGAAGTGAAAACAACGGGGACCAAAGCAGCACGGGGCAGAGCAGGCAGGCAGCGCATGACCCGGTACAGCTGAAATTCAGACTTACAGATCACATTACACACACTCAAGCAAATATACCTCAGTGTAAAACACAGACTGATATTTTTAGCTATCAAATTACAGAAAAAGCTTGTAGAAWTACAACACCACTATATACAAATTTTTTTTTTCTGGACAGTGCTTTAATGGATCGGTCATGTTACAGACATTGGGCTGAAAGTTTGAAAATAAATATAATAGCTTTGGTGAACAAACATGAACTATTGGGCTCACGAAAGCTGCATTCTAATAAACATCTTACAAATAAAATTTTAGGATATTTACTCAATCAAAATGATCCTGTCACAAAATAACAGAAAAGAGTACTTTGCATTAGAAGCATTAATAGCTTTAACACTTTAGATTACTTAACTCGGCATCAGTTACAGCAACTTCTGAAGACAAAAGAAATATTCAAAGAAACGCAACATATTGTTAAAAGCATGAGCAACTAAGACCCTTACTTATTCTCTTTGAAGAACAGATGAATAAAGAAGATACTGTCACTAGATACATAAAGGGATTTATGCAGAGGGCAGGGATCAAGTAAAGTAAAGGCAAGAGCTATAAATTTTCAGCGYAGGATTTGAAAACTACTTCGTTTCCGACACTGGGAAGTACCCAACCCGCTGCAGTGCCTGGGCTATTCAAAAGAAAAAATTCTAGCTTTTACTATTACGAAGATATTTTAAATGTAAACCAATGGGAAAATAATACAATATTGTTTGAGTTCAAAAAGAGATTTCAAATATAAATCATAAACTTGTGTCTTTCAAGTGTTTTCTCCCACAGTACTTGAAGTGCAACCACATGTTACATTAGGCTGTGGTAGGRGGTCTGAACATCAAAATGCCACTTCTTTGAGCAAACTAGTATTTTCAGATAAACCTTTGTAATTGTTCCCCTCTAATTTTATGTAACGGCAGCGCTTTCAAGTACGAGGCAGCCTGTTTCACAGCATCTGGAGCATCAGGTGAGGCCAGACCGCGTCTGAGGCTGTCGCGCTGCACAGCTCCCTGCACGCGCGCTCATCCGCGCTGCGGGCTTCTGCGGAGCTGCTGGCTGGCGTTCAAGGGAAGACACGGCTCGGAAAAGAAACGTCTGTTCAACATGGGTCAGATAGACTCAGTGCAATATCTCAACTATTCCGACCAATGCAGTACTCTATTTTGTTCTCCAGTTGTATAAATTTCTTCCTCACTTACCCAGAAAGGATTTTTTTTTTTTTTTAGGACTCTTGCTTTCCTTTGCTCTCCCTGTGACCTCCTGTCACTTTTCCTAAACCAAACTCTGAAGGGGGGTTATAATGTTCAGAATCCCCAGAAAAAAAGCAAAATTGATGATCAGTTTCTTTTCACATTCTTTCAGCAATACCTGAGTAACTAGAAAACAAATAGACATTATTCATCAGATAAGATGAATATAATAGAGGCATGAGTAGGCTAATAACAGCATAGCCCTTGTAATGTATACAATATTAAAGGTGACAGTAGCAGAAGGTTGATGGAGAGGCAGAAAAGGAGTACAGTTTTCTGGCAACTAGAGAAGAGGGTGGTTTTGCCTGGGTTTGGTCTTTATGTAATTTCACAACTCCTTAGACTGAGACTGATACAAAAGATGAATTTCCTGAAACAAAAGGGAAAAAAGAAATAAAGATGATGAAGCTACCATAGAAAATTTCAACCTGTTGAGTTAGTTTAGGTTAAGAAAAAAATGCAAGGAATCAAGAAAAACACTGGAAGAGGGAGAACATTTTAGTTTATTTTTTAAAAAAACATGTTAGATGGGAAGTTACAGGACAACATAAAGGGGAAATATTGCACTGAGTAGAACTGATTTAAATCCTCTAAACTGTTGCCAGTATAACCACGAAGGAATTGAAAGAAGACCCATTAGATCCAAAGAAAATGTCTGAATGGCTTATATGCAGTAAAGTAAAATATAAGTTATGTGATGAAGACTAATTCACTTATGTGACTTAGTATGACTTACAGACAATGAAACTAAATTGCAAGAACAGTTTTACCACTGTTCCACCACCAAAGGAGCTAGGAATAATTAAACCTGTCAAGACAGGGAAGAGGAATAAATTAGTACACCCATTAAAAGGCCTTTCCAACCCTAATTACAAGCTGCCTTGCTTCTGTGAAAAATAACATATGTTGGGGGCTTTGTTTGTGTTGCTTTTGTTATTTTAAAGAGGTTTAGTTAAAATTGCAAAAAGTTTAAACTAAAGCAAAGGTCCTTAACTTGGTATAGCCATGTACAGATATTATAATATCAAAAGTAACTCTCAGATTGCTTCCAGAGCTTCTAGCAGCACTGAAGAACTTTTTGAAGAACAAATACTTCATTACTAGGGCAATTAAATGCTTATTTAAAACTGGTAATACTGTGGCACGTCACAAGCAAGAAACATATGCAAAAATACTGTTTTGGGAGAAATCACAGAACATTATTAAAATTTCATTTCTTAAAATCCAAACTAACAACACAGACACACTCTAAGAAAACAGAAAAGGAGCATAAAACTAGTAGATTTAATATTAAAAGCTTAAATGAAACTTACTCTAGGGATCTTCTGCTTTTAAGCATAAATAAATCCAAGTTACAAAATAGCCAAGATTAAGCAAATAAAAAAAGCATTTCCTCTGAAATATTTTAGAATTTAATTCTATTCTGTAATGTTTTGAAAATGGTTTTTCAAATGGACAATTCTGAGATAAAAGTTAAAAGCTTTTCAAAAGCAATCTGGACGCGACCCTGTGCAACGTGCTGTAGGTGACTCTGCTGGAGGCGCGGGTTGGACTGAATGATCTCCAGAGGTTCCTTCCAACCTCAACTGTGTCACCTTGCCAATTCTATAGAAAAAGAAACAGTGCAGGAGTACACAAAATATTTAGATCTTTTCTGTACCTCATACAGATGGCACTGTTTTTATCTGCTTGTTAGGTCACCCGGGCAGAAACCACTTTAGAATAGTGGAAAATATTACAAATCGGGTCTTATCTTCAAAGGTAGTTGTGGTGGAGGAAGCCAAAGGAATTTCATATCACTGAGATATCAGCACAAAATTTAATTATGGAGTGATTTACCTCAGTATTTTGATACTACAATCTAAACCTAGAATGTACAAATAGGTCAAAGAAAAAAATCATTTTACTCTGGTTCGTTAGTATATATTCAAAAATTTAATATGTATATTTTCAAATGCTTAATATAATGCTAGATAAGAATGTCAGAGAAAACACAATTCATATTATTTTTTCTTACAAGATCTTGAATAAAATTCCTTAAGATATCCTGAGGACATTAATACAGACAAATCAGAACATTCATCTATACTGAGAAAATGACTGAATTAGCTATTCCAGCAAGAACTGCAGCTTTGTCCACTTTTAGCTTCTACATAGGATCCCTACTTAAGGAAAGACCGTGTTAAGCACTGTGGGACTGGAGACACCATAATAGCAGATGTCACAAAAAAAGTGCTATAACTTACGTAGCAGACCCTCCCTCCCACCATCTTTTCCTTGTATCAGCTTGGTGGTTAGATCAGTCCAAAGACCCCCCCTCCTGTAGGCTGTCCCAGTGCTCTTGCACCATACCTCTCTGCCCATAGCTCTCACTCTTGCTGATGCTGATGCTACAAAAGCACCAATCTGGTGGGCTGTTTGCATTCATTATAAGGAGAGACATGTTCCTGAGAGAACTTTTTTAAAAACAAGTTGAAATACTGAAGAGTAAAAAGGGGGACAAGACCAAAAGATGCCAGGTCCTTGCAGTGACTGAGCAACTGTGAGCCAGCGATGGAGATTTCATGACTGCAAGACTCTGCCTGGCCACCCACAGAGGCACAGCAGGGTTTCTCCCTGCTAAGGGGTACGGGCACAGGTCCGAGCACCACGCTCGAAACTACGAAAAACACTCAAACGCCAAACTTAACGCGGCTAATGTTAAGGGCCATCATGAAAACGAGGACAGTAATGCAGCATCCCTGGAGTGACAAGTGCCGAGTACGGTGTGAACAGCGTGAGCACTCTGGGTAAGATGGTATCAATACTTATTAAAAATATACCAAAGCAAGGATTACTCCAAGTGCTATGTAGCATGCATATGGCTAGTCACAGGGCTCAGCCCCACCAAGAAGATCTATATCCACTCCAAATCCACTCCATCATCACTCTCTGAAGACAGCTAAGCTGAGAGCTTTAGCCTCTGTACTGCACTACTGTATGGTCATATCTAGTTATGAAACCTTATTTCTCATGGCATACTTGGCAAACTGAAACAGAATGATTTGATACTTGACCAATTCAGAATCATTTCATCCATAAAATTCTCCATAAATATCAAATGCAAACTGCTCTCCCTGCTTCATACACATGCACAGGGTCTGAGAAGTTAAACAGCTGTCATTTTTCATTCCAGAACTGCTTTACCACTACCAACATCATCATTTCAAATTATGTTTTTCTTTTGTGCAAAAACGCTTTGGTAAGTGACTGAAGGAGGAATTTTTTTTTCAGTCATTTGTCACTATGTCCACAATCAAGCATCAATTTAATAGCCTTTTTAGTCAAATCTCACATTTAATTTTAAAGTAAGTTAGCAAATCCTATACCAAGACATTCATTAATTAGGATATTTTAAGATAAATGACCTTTTTTTGCTACTTTAACAGATTGGCTCACATATTAACCATTTGTGCAAATGTTAGCACAGCACTAACAACTGGTAATTTGTAGTTCCAAACTGTTAATCAGAAATCAGATTGAAGTTCCACCAAGCTGATGAATTTACTGTAACGGAGAATTTGTGTATTTTGTGTACTAAATTCCATTAATCATTTTGGTGATATTTCCCGTATCACCTTCACATACTAAAATAATCAAAATACTCGGTGAATCTCACTGCTAAATACTATTTCTAAAAACTGCATATTCTCAGAGCAAAATAAATTATATAGGTAGATTAAGTTATTGGCATGTAGAAGAAATAAGAAAAAGATAAAACATAAGACAGTTCCACAATGCAGCTAACTGTCGGAAAGACATGTTTGCAATATAGTTATTTAAATCTCTCTTACTCAAATCATTTCTTGCTAAGCACTGCCCGTACTAGGCCATACTGCTTATCAGCCATCACTTCTAAATGGCTCTTTTCTATTTGAGCTGAAACAAGAGAATGAACTGCAAAACCCTAAATGAATATGAAGAACATGCAAACCTATATTAATCACTCTCTCTCATTTACATTCCATCCCTACCACTCAAATAAAAAATAAATGAAGGACACTTTCTTCAGTTCTGATAAATGGTTCCAGGGTCAGATCTGATTAAAGAAAAGTTGCAATAGGAACGCTCTGAGTTTCAGAAACTTGAAAGAATTCCTTTTTTTTAAATATAGATTTTATTAAACATATGTACGGACTTCCAAATTTCTGGAATTCCAAGCACTTTTCTCATTATGTTCCAAACCTTCTGGAAAATTGGACCCACWGAAATTCTCTTGCACATCATCTTTGTGAACTAGATGAACCAAGTTCAAGGGAACACAGACAACACACGGGAAATTTTCATTATCTAAGTTTTTCTCCTGAATTTATACAAAGTCCAAGGAGCTATAACAAATTTACTTCACAGGAGAGGAATACATTGTGTATGCAATATAGTTACTGAAAAGTAGTATTTCCACATCTGCCTCCATCCACTTCCATTGTGCAAAGACTAAATGAYACAGCTGAGATGGAGTAAATTCAGTAAAGTAAATTAAAAATGACTGTTAAACTCCTCTTACAAACACAGTAATGGAGAATTGAAACCCAACACATGTACAGGAGTTAAAGTATTTGTCTTAAAAAATTAAAAAATCAGACAGAAGCTTTGTAAATAAACCAGTTCATCTCCACTGATCTTACAAAAACTTAGATCATGCACGAAAGGAGAGAGCAACGCTGTCAGCATTATCTCAGTAAACAGCAGATACAGCACCAGGCTATTCTTCTAAGGAATGAAGCTCAGTTTCCAAGTTTCAATGATATTYGGGAGGTAGGTAAAGTGACAGGATTTATTTAACATCCCAACAATATTATTTGTCACAAAACTTGTAGGACAGCATTTATGGTCTGGTCTGAGCACTMCCTTATTATTGGATGATTTGGAAGACTGGAGATGGTTAAGTCACTGGAAGCCAAGTCCACTAGAACGGAAAATTGCACGAGACCTCTTGTGTTACCAAGCCCAGAGCTCCTTCACTGCGTGTAACCCCGTTATGTTATGAAGAGAATTAAATATAGTTATTGTATAACTTACTTGAAAAACAATCAGTGCCATTTTGTCCATACAGCTGAACAGTTAAGAACAGAAATTTAATATCCACTTTTACATGCATGACTGAGTCAGTCGCTCATTTATCCACATCTCACATGGGGATGTTGATACTACACTTTTCAACCCTTTTTTCAGATTTATTTAGGTAGTTAACTGTTTGGAGCAGGAATCATCCCTTATTAAGGTCATGTGGCTCTTGACACAAGTTGTTGGTGCCTCTAATTCAGTTTGCTGAGTACATGTGTCTTTAATTACATAGTCACATAGTGAGTTTGTTTGGTTTTTTTTTCTGCAAAAGACCTCGGCCTTGTTCAGGAAAAGAGGTGAATCAAGACCACAAAGCAAAGAAACTTATTTGAGGGACTACAGCCCCACTTGTTTCTGAAATTTCAGCCTGAGCAATTCAAAGCTGGTACAAGCATGTAAAAAGAGTCCTATAAAGGGACAGACTAAACAACGCTAGTTGACTGGTGGTCACACAAGTCAATCTATAAAACCAAGTACTGAAAGATATATTTATGCACCTAAATGTGAAGCCTCAGCGTAATTTTTTAAATAGCTGTTTACTACAAAGATGTCAAACATTTGTCTTTTCATTTTAATGAGAAATACTGTAAATATACCATTTTCATTTCTAGGAATGGTAAATATTTGCCTAAAGATAGCGGTCATTCCAATTCCTTCAAAGCTACAGTTAAAACACAACAAAACAAAAACAAACAAAAAGCCCATGTACTGAAATACATGCTTAAATTATTTTCTATCAAGCAAAAAGTTTAATTCACCCTGTAGTTAAATACTGTTGAAATCAAGGGGAAAGATGCACRTACTTAAATTCACTCCCTACTGAGTAAAGCACTAGAGCATGTGCTAAATGTGCCTTTGGGAATTAGAGTCTTATGCTGCATGCACTTCCAAATATTCAAGAACATGCTTAATTTTGTTACCAAGAATATTTCCATAGACAAAATGTCTGTAACTGTGAGTAAGAACAAGATTTTGAGTACAACTGAGAAGACTATTATATTCAACAAGTTGCAACTGCAATATTACTTCTCTTTGTAAATGAAAATTCCCAGAGAGGTGAATAAGAGATTTATCTATATAGAGAGATAAGAGTAAGGGAGTCAAAATCTTTCAAGGGGAAAACACACAGTAAAAGTAAAGCAAATCACCATCACAGCAGGCAAACAGAAAAGTTCATTCTCTTTGGTATGCCTCAACTTCTACATTTCTTCCTGAAATCAGTGTATCGCAACTGGGTATATAAATCAATAACAATACAGTATTTATATTTTTAATTCTGCATAATTAATGAATAGCTTTACTGCAATCAAAACCACCATATAGGAAAATACAAGCCAATTGATGCCATATGTCCTCCTGAACTGTTTTTCCAGATGTATTCCTTGGAGTCACAAAATTGAAGTTCCTGTTTCCTTTAAATAACACATTCCTAAAAACTCAAATGAAGCAATTTTATTCCAAGTACAAACTAGTTTGTTCATATGAATAAAATGATTTCTTTTTATTTCAGTTCCTTTATCTTTTTTCCTATAACCTGAGTAGAAAAATTATTTAACTGTAACATATTAAATGTGAAGAAGCACAAATACATCAAGCTTTAGGATTTAGCTTGAGATTTCTACAGCCAGGGTGGTGACCTTAGGCTTACACAGACATTTGAGAATTAATTTTTAAATTTTACTCTTCGTTTGCACGGAACTTCACCTATACAGCAAAATAGTTTAACTACCACTTGCTTTTAAGATGCTGCAAAGTTTTCTTATCTTTCCCTTTGCCCTTAGTCATGAAACGAGAAAGAAAATACAGAATGTACTTTTTGTGTGTGTGTGTGTATTTTGGGGGGAATAGTTGCTTAATTGAAGGTTAACACTGCAAAGTACTGCTAGGAGAGAATCAGAAATGGGGAAGGGAGTTTCAGCAATAGCTTTCCCACATTGCCCTGCCAACAACCTCAACCTCATTGAGGCATTTTCTCTAAGGGCTAGAAGTAATTAAGTTTCATTGCTAAATCAGTCTTGAGCTTGTCTTGAGCAGAAAAATCACTTATGCTTAATTGCATGTGGTGATGTGGTGAGCAATCTATTAGGCAGACTGCAGTTACCAGTTCATTTTTTGCAGCTCCATAGGGTACTTAAAAATGAAAGGTCRTTATTTAACTCAGGCAGTCACTTGTATAACACGCATTTCCTACAGAAAACCGTGCCACTTCAAGAAATGCTCATTACTTGAGTTTATTGCTACAAAATTACACTAACTACTATTTTAAGAGATGTTTAGATTAAGACATGTTTCTGAAACTTAGAAACTACTAAATGAAAACTGCCCATCATTTTTAATACATAYCAAAGCACGTAGATGCATAATTACAGGCGCCCATGCCTGCATGCACGCATCCAGAGGAACGYTCCCCATGAGCCGAAGAGACCGCGCACATTGTTTGCTAATCAGGACCACGTATTTTTCACCTGATTCCATCCACAAAGAATTAGTTTCCATAAAATTGTAACTGACAGGAACAGATTGGTTTCATGGCTCAGAGTGGGAGAATTGTTCCACCCGTTTATCYATGCTAATATTCCGGCTGCTGGCAGCCCAGATCTTCAGCTATCGTTGCTATCTCACACTCTTAAGATATTAGTCAAGAGAAACAACTCGGGTTTGTATGAGAAGAGGAGACAGGGATTTAATACTGTAGAAGTACTACAATAAACCAGTGCAGTTACCACAGACCTTCACCAATGCAAAGCTCAACGAGCCGCAGCCGCTGGCTTTCGACGCACCCACGATGCCCACGCTCGAGCACAGGACATCGGCATCTGCCTTCTCCTGACAAACTGTTTGCTCTCCATTTGGAGAGATATTCAAGCATCTGAGGCTACGCTGCTCTGCTATATAAGCTATACGTTGGCATAGGGTTGGCCTCTCAGAATCCACTCATACAAGCTTTTCCTTTAGAAGCAAAGAAGAAATAAGACCAAAACTTTTAAGGATGAACTGGGTTTTTTTTGTTTGTTTGTTTGTTTACCAGTGGGGTGCGGTACCACACGTGTGGTGTCCACAGAAGTCACAGTTGTTCTCACCAGCCGTCCAAGGAGGAACATGTTCTGCCATATGATGGAGCCCCTACAGAGCCTCCTCCTYCCATCAACAGCAGGATTACATCTTGTTTTAGGTATCAGTTCCCTATTGTAGTAGTCAAACTCCCAGCAAACTTGAGAAAGAAAACAGCATTTTCCCAGCCCCCCCCCCTTTTTTTAAGATTCTATATTATTCTATAGCCTTTATTAATTGCAACTGCTTGCCCTAGGTTCTATATTCTGATTTTTATATAGCTTAAAAGACATTCATATAAGAACATTTAAATCTTAAATTCTGTATAATATTAATTAAATTTCATTTCATTTCAATTTGCATTTAAATTTATGCAACCTATTTTTATATAGGTTGTAATTAAAAATATTACAAAAAAGAACACTAAGTTTTTTTGTTTGGGTGTGATCCATGATACTTTAAGATTTTTATGTATGGATAAGATCATAAAATAACTTGAACTGGGAGAACAAAAAGAATAAAAYAATTAAAAAAATACATAACTGGACATGAAGTGGTACAGTGATTTCCTTTCCCCCTCCCTTCCCCCAGTCACTTGACCAGAGGAAAAAGCCTTTGATGCAAAGAACAAAATTGTTCTTGGCTCCTCAATCATTCCAATCTATCTCGGTATTTGTTTCTTGTCAAACTGATTTGTCCCATCAACTGGACTTTGAAGAAGGGTCATGAGCCACCCCCTAGACCTGCCATAGAAGTGGAAGGAGGTTATTTAAATAATTTAATTAAATAATAATTCTAAAGAGCAAGCAGGAAACGTCAAATTAATCATTTTTAATAGATTTTTTGCATTTGCACTATCTTCCTGAAAGAAAATTAATTTTCGTCCTCTGGCAACCACTGAATACAAATAACATTTACACTGAAGTTAAAGCATCTCTTCCTCAAAGGGAATAGTGTAAGCAGTGGATAAGTTGATATACTTGTATCTTTATTGCAATATACTAGAAAAAAAGGCAAACAGTGCGTTCATACATTTGCCAGACTATTTCTCCAACATCTTAAGTCAAGTGACTCGCACAGAAACTGAAGGTCAATTGATGTGTACGCTTAATTACACCATTTGCACATCTTTAGCGTTCTAAAGCATATACAGGAACGTGAACATGTTCTGAGCTTTGTCAGTTTAAATAACTTTTTACAGTTTTTCCAATTCCTTCTGCTTTATGAATGTATTAACATAACATTAGCATCAACAGTGAAGTGAGAAAGAAGCATAAATCAAGTACCGATCGTGGTAATACCTATTGTGTCTTTCCCAACGTATAGAAGCAGAGCTCTCTCCCTACAGATTATCTCTGCTCTAACAGAAGAATGGAGTTGCCAGACCCTGTCTTTGGAGGTTTGAAGTATAAAACAAGATGACAGTTTTGTTCCAAGGCCACGACATATGAGACCACAATTTGAATATTTATAAAACAAATGCTGTCACATTATGGAGAAGTCTATATTTGAAGAGACAATCACTAATTACATCTTTTTCATGAAAAAGGAATTAAGAAAAATAATTATCTTAACAAAACAAACTGTCTCATATACTTCCCAGTACTCTATTTTTTGATCAACAGAAGTCACGTTAAACAAAAACTGGACTGAGAAGTAACTATATTTTCTTAAATTGAATTATGTTTTGTGGTTACAATTTTCTATTGTCTGTATTTGCCATGTGGTTTTGCTGATGGAAAAGAAATCTGGAATATACAGGCAATATAGTAGAAAATTTTTAAAAAGAGATAAATCTTTAAAATATAAATAAATGCCTCCTGGTTTAGCTGCTTCCTAGAAACTTCTTGGTGGGAGATACACAACAAATATTCCTGAGTATAATCCAATTTTCATTTCAGTTTTGGATTTCACCTCACAAATAAGAAGGAAAATATGAATATAAATACATTTTATCAGTCTGCATTGAAAAGTATCTGCCATGTCATGATAAGCATTATTTTTGCATGTCTGACATTTAGGTCCTAAAGAGCACAAAATGG
>NW_028186239.1:1385257-1414607 GCF_003343005.1 Rhea americana
AAAAAAAAAAAAAATCATATTAGAGACATAAAAGTTCTCTAAATATTCAAACTTGACTGTCATCTTCCTCTAGTTTAATTCCCCATATTATAGAATATGTGGCAACTATCCTATTTTTATCCAATTTTACCTTTAGTTCATACCACGTGATTCATACAATGTATTCATTTTCCACACGTTCTTCATCTATGAATTCTGCTGCTCTGTTTTAAAATTATTTGGAAAATTAGAAAATGTACAAAGCTCATCGCGATTTTTTGGGCAGTAAGATAAAAAATAAATTCAGGTTAAATGCAGAACACACGCTTAGGTAAAACGGGCAGAAAGGTACTTAACATCCAACTGTGGTTTCAATGCAAATTTACTCTCCTCTTCATGATTAAAAATGAGCTCTGGATATTGGATAATCCAAGACGTTCTGATACCAGAGGTTAAAAGATCTGGTAACGCTGACAAACAACAACTCCACACAGGCGGATACGTTGTGAAAGCAACCCAGCCTGGAAGCCAAGGTGGTCACCCCCCGCCCGCGGGGTCTGCGGCACTCTCCTTCCCTCCGCAGACCAGGCTAGACCAAGCTTCTCGTTTTCAGCCGAGTTCTCGGCAGCATCTGCTTCGAACCGACTTCCCGGTACTGCGAAGGGATGCTCGTCTTCAGCAGTTAAACTCCTTTGAACTGTTGCTTGTTGTGACCTGTCAGAAGGATTTTCCAGATAACAATACTATTTTTAAATAGTTCTGACACATATTCCAAACCTAAACCTTAAGGAGGGATACGATAAAACAGTTCTATTCTTATGTATATGTTTTATCCATTTGCTGCCCCTTTTACAAGGAGTTATAAAAGACAAGCTCAATACCACTTCCAAAAAAGGCTTCTCTGAACGTGAAGAGGAACTCTCCCTGTGAACGTATAGCTATGTATGCCCCTAATTCAAAAGCAGTTTTTACTGACGTTTCAGAATACCAATCTAGGATATTTTTTTCCAAATAAATTTCGTTTTTAAAAAATAAATAAATAAAAATTAAGGTACAGTCTATTCTCTCCTAGACAGTGAAAAGGTGACATCCTTTTAGAGGAAAAGTGACTCAGATCTGCCTGGAGGTAATTCTTTCCTTATCCTTTTACAAAGTAATATACTTCAAAAATAAATAAGGAAAATGTAAGAGAAACAAACACTGAAACATCCTGGCACTTCAGATCTTATACCCACATACTCAGAAAATATGGTTTTGTTTCATTAAATTAAACTGACATTGTTTTGCAACATACTAAATTAAAAAAATACACATTTTTTCTGTGCACTAACCACCCTCAGCCAGGAGGGGAAAAAAAACACAGGCAAAGATCCAAGGGAACAGGATAAGATCCAAGGAACTGACAATCCTATTTTGAAGTAGAAATGTCCATGAATGTTATGACATGGCTTTTTAAAAAATTTAAGCTTCACTGTACTAAACGAAATTTCTTATATATATGTCAAATATAGTTTGATAGGAAACATTACAATTTAAGTGAAAATAAAGTAGATTCATTTTAATGAACGACATTTCTAAAAAGAAAAGCAAATGCAGTTAAACACAACACTTAGAAAGTAGGGTACGTTCAGGATTATAACTACAGTGTCTCTAAATGCTGTAAGACTTCTGTAAATCTGAGAAAACATCTTTTCTCACATATTACSATGACAGTAACAAAGTATTTGAGACAAAAGGATGGAAAGCAGAGATGTCAGGCTGGTCTGCGAGAGCAGAACTTTTGAACCCCTGATAATAATGACATCTTTGTGGTAGGAAAGCAAGAGGGTTAGGAGATCAGATGTCTAGTACCACGTTGCCCTCTTGTTTCTAATGTGCCTGTAAGTGATTAGGCCTGGTATGCCCTTGGGCTGAAATCACAGGAAACACAGTGTGCCCAAAACAATTTTATTTAAATGAAAAATGATCCTAAATGAGTCACAATACTGTTCACAATCTATGATGTTATTGTTTACGAAGTATTCCTGCTTTTCACGTCTTGACACACACACACCTCTCAAGATGGAGAGAAATACAACCAAAACATCACTGAGACAAAACTCAAGACCGAAAAATCAAGTGTAGAATTCAGTAATGTCTATAATAAATCCTTTCATGCAGAAAAGAGATCATTTAAAGGAACACTGTTTATCATGTCATYTTTATGGTTCTAAAAATCTCTTTCAAATTGCTCTAATGACAAGTGATTAAGTCAGAAGTAGTCATTTCTCATGAAAAAAAATGTTCCTGCTGTTAATAAAAAAGAYTGTTCCTCACATAACTTAATTATGTAGTTGAAATTTCCAGGATTCTCTTCCCAGTTCTGCTGGGACACATGGGGACAGRGAAAGAAGAAAGAGGGCAGGGAGCCCTGAGCAAGCAATGGCACTTCAACATTCTCCCCTGTTTTCCCAGGAGGAAGTTCTACCTTAAAACCAACACAAAATGCAACTTTAYAATGAAAAAGAACCTATGTGTATGTACGCGCATATCTACAGATTAAAGACAGAACTGTTTGAGAAACATAACTTCAGTGATTTAAAAATGGACATTGTAAGTTAGGACAACCCACAAATGCAAAAAAAAAAAAAAGAATGTTTCACAATGTCTTCAGCTTTTTATAACATTTAAAAAATTTATTATTACCTTAATAGCATTATTCTAAAATATATGTACTTCCTCTCACATACCAAAGCTGCTTCTGGTTTTGATTTCTAAATAAAGAACACTATTCAGCAACRGTTGTCAAATAAACATTATATCGCAAAAATATACGGACTACTCATTTAGAAATAATTGCATTACTGTTAAAAAGGTCCTTCATACAAAGACCAAAACAAACTGATGTTATCTTAAAAATCATTCCAGTGATTTCTTTTTAAATCTGCAGCACAGGGGACCTGCAGCACTTGTACCATGCCTGCTATGTCAACTTACATCCATCAYGGCTGCAAACAGTAAAGTAGAAGATAAATTCCATGGAACTAATAGTAGAATTATTGCATAAAGAAGTCTTTCATATTGCTGTTTACAATGTTATATGTATGTTTACAAATATAACATAAATTCCATTCTAAAGATCTTCACTCATCACCTTGATTAACTCTTAACTAAAAATTTAAATCGTAAGTGCTTTGTGGGTATTTCCTACGAACACAAAATCTATGGAAATTCCTGTTTACAGGTTACTATGCTAAATTCACAAAGCTTTGTGCTTCGTATTATTTACTTCACGGAAAACAAGAAAACACACAAAATTAAAAATTTAGTTCCAGAATCGAAGAAATATGTTTTTAAGTGAAAGTAATGTCTTACAATACAGTGTATTTACAGCACGAATATCTATTGTTATTGCAACACTTCATAAAATTATATTTCTTATTTAGCTCTTAGGAAAGGACTTGCATTCTTAGATCATAAACCCTTTTAGAGTGGAAAGTACGATTATTACTCTATATTTCTATGTATATTTATACTTCAATTTTGGTTGACAGTGGTATTTTTATAGCACAGAATGAGCTCCAGCCTCATTAGCTATGAGGATTGGCACTGGTTTGACAACTGCTCGAAAGCTGCATTGCTGGTATACTTCCAATACAGGAATAGGAATCAGAGTAAGCTGACATATGCTGCTGTTGGTGGCTGTTCACTAATTCATCGGGAAAGAAATGGTTTGGAAGCAGAGAGAGAACACGCCATTCAGCCGCCTCTTGTTTTGTGTTGCTACTTTCATCAGAGCCTTAGAGACCTCTGGATAGTTCTCTCTTCAGGCACCATGGCTTAATCTAGCCACTACTGGGAACTGGACCACTTGGAAACTTGCAGCCAGAGTCTGGAAATGCCTTTTTATGATTTGTTTCCCACATGCACAGCACAGTCAACAACTTCTGTACAACTAGCAAACAAAACACATTCCCTAYATTAATGACATTCTCCAATAAGGCTACAAAGACTGGAGATTCAGTTTCTTTCTTTGCCACTTTTCTTCAAAACATCATGTCTCCACTGCTGCAGAAACTGTAAAATGCAGCCCACAAACTCTTCTCTTTCTCTAACATCTCCCTGCAAGTTCTTCTCCTGCAAAACTAAATTTCCCATYACAAGACACTAAACGAAGATTTTGAAAGTTCCATCAGACTGGAAATTCTGCATACACCACAATATTTCAGATGGAAGATCAAAATTCATAGGGTCCTCCTCCTTCACTGGTTCTGAGGTAGCAACACTTTGTCCTCATAGACATAAAGAACTATATAGACATTAGCCTAGCTTACTCCACCCAGATGTATCAGAATTTTTTGGATCAAAAGAGGTAAGACAGGTTGCAAATTCATAAAGATGCTACATCAAATGAGTTAACCCCCACACAATTCAAGGATGACTGTTATCAAAGGTAGTTCTCTGGGAATCTCATCTCTTCCATTATCTCTGTGGTCCACGGGAGCCCACATATTTCATGTTTTTTCTTCCAYAGAGGGTTCCACCCTCTCTATCGTCCTGCTCCTTCTTTGGGCAGGTTGCATGCATTTCTATCTCCCTCCTCTACTGAGATGGCTCACCGAACATCAGTCCTGTAGGCTAGCTGTTGTAATCAGATCCCTTCTGCTTACGCAGTGCCTCCATGCTAYGTACAAATCTTATTTGTTGTGACACACTTCCTTGTCTTCAGCAGCTCACTATTTTGCTATGCTAGGCGAGTACGCTAGTCACTCTGAATTACAAATTATGGAAAAATTTTCCTKCTATTTGTAGTCAAAGATGATCAAATTAGCCCACAGCTATAGTGCTTCTAATAGCCTTTTCATAACCACTGCGCTGGCAATCCTTACTCGCCGTCTGGCAGCCTCCCTGGAGGCGGCTGAGCCCACAGCGGCTGACGCTCTCAGGGACACAGAACCAAGGAGCAGAACCTGTAAGGAAGCATGAAGCGCCCATCCCTAGGCACCAAGCTCCCCCTTTCCCACGCCCTCCGGCAGGCAGGCTGAAGTCACTCAGGTTTTACCACAACTCTGACTCTACCACTGTGGCCAGCCCAGCCACAGCCCAAGAAGAGGGCAGCTCTCACTGTCTGGCAGAGGCTGGAGAAACAGACAGTGGCAGATCTTAGCCTGCTGCATGAGGAGCAGAAGCAGAAAGACAGCTGGAGAAGTGCACTCTGTGGTGTCAGGTGTAGGTGCCACGGACAGATAGCTCTCTGCTATGGCTACCACTCTGTCTCTAAACTTTGTTAAATCAATGAAATGCACCCTAAAACTTCTGTACATAAGTGCAGCCACAAATTTGGTATGATCACATCTGCTCATACAATTCTTGGATCATTTTGGAATGAGCAAGAAGTGCTAACAAGAACAAACAAAATCTACATAGCTCTGCCTTACTTTCCATCCCCCAAAACAAGGCAACTGCAGAAACAGTCAACAGACATGAAAAAATAACATATTAGATCCCGAAAATGAATTATACTTCTGGGTTTGATTATTTCCCATGGATGCTATCACAGTTCAAACAAAGCAAAAGCAAGGCAGCTGTTGCGAAAATTCTTCAGGGACCTTTATGTTCTCTATCCTGCAGTTAAATAATTATTAGCACCATGTATCAAAAGTTTGATAATTACTGTAGGCAGCACTCTCAATAGCAAATTTACAAACCATATGTAAAATTCAAACAACCAGTGTAACCAGTTTAATATCCTGAACAATAATAAATGAAAAAAAAWTAAAATTCCATATGCATGAAGACTTGAGAAGAGGAATCCAAACAAATGAGGAAAAGATGGAAGTAGGAGAAAAACATTTCCCCTAGACATTCAATACCACAAATTATAAATACACCTGGTGATGTCAACTGGATTACGCTAGTCCCTTATGCACTGTTTTGTCTGCACAAAAGAAATGTTTGTCAACTAATCTGTTCATCAGTGACGACAGACTAAAATAATATATGTAATTTCATTTATGTAATTATAATAAGGAAGTATTTCCATTAATTTTTCTTCCTAGGTTTGAATGGTTTTACCCTCTCCTAAATGTTAAATGAGGTTACATTTTAAACAATGTTAAAAAAGCCCAACAACATTTCTGCACATTTGGACTGCTGCCTCTTTAGTTTGGAATTTCCAACAGACAAGTTGCTCTGCTTTGATTTTCGCTGCCAAGTTCACACTTCTCAAACAGAACACAGTCAACTCAAACTTCACTTCGTATTCAACTTTTTTCTGGCTCACTTTCTACTTACACACTGTGCAAACATTCAGCAATTTCTTGGAAGAGGGAAAAAAAAAACTTATGACTCTTGGTAATTACATGTTTCTTCTGGAAAAATTAATTTCATTTTATTAATGTCATCCCTCATTTTCAGAATGAATAAAATATAATTCCACAATGGAATTTAATGAAAACATCTTCCCTGAGTCATCAAGATAATCTCTTTCCTCCCTGTATATAGTCCCATTAAAGAAAAAAAAAGAGAGAAGAAAGAAAAGTGTTTTTATTTCTCCCATTGCCTTGTTATACAAAAATGTTAACCTCGTTTACTTACATGCTTTGTCTCTCTTAGCACTAAATTATCTAACTTATCAATAATAGCATTTATCTTTAAGACTAAAATACCTAGGATACCATGTCATGAGATCCAGCAAGCCAATAAACAGTTCATTATCATCAAATAGGGGAGATGGTCCTTTCACCCAGTTCCTTTTTCCTGATCACAGCTACATCATCTCACTACTTATYTTGCTGTTTTTCTGGTTCTCTCTAGCCTTAAGGCAGTTTAACTTAATAAAACAGAATAGTATCTTAAGAAAAAAGTGAATCGTTTTCTACCATTTCAGCGAACTGAACTGGCTCAACACAAGATGCATCAGATAAATAAATTACAAACATATTGATCACAAAAGGTGTTTTTATTCCTCTCATCACACCAGTATTTTACATTGCATGATACCACTAATAACAGTTTTTAAAAAACATTCAATTTTTCCATAATTCACATGGTTCACCAAGTATCTACAAGGATGGAGATCCTACCACCTCTCTGGGCAACCTGCTCATTAATACAGAGACCATTAAGTACCATGGATTGAAAACAGACAGAATTTGAACGAGTTGCATATTTTTCATAATTATCATAACTGGAAACTCTATTAAACTTTGCTGTAGAAAAGAATGAAGGGCAATATACAGGAAGTATAACAAATTCATATCCAGAAAAGTTATACTATGGACAATAGCAGGGTAGGAAATCTCACACTATACAYCTCAGATCTGCCAGAAGTGAAATAAAACCTTTAAAAAAACACTACGACATGCTACTTTATTTTAAAGGACAAAAATTAAGGCAATTTCATCAGCATAAGGAACATTTTACAGCATAGCTGAGATTCCAGGTCAAGTGCTCAGTCTAGATTCCAGACTTAATGCTGTGTCTACTATATAAACTTTTCACGAAGGTATCTAAGAATTTTATCCAAATCAGATTGCTGTGAAAAAACGCTAAAGTTTCTATACTAAAACTCCTAGATATTGTAGGTTCCAGCAGTGCCAGTGCCTGGATCAATTCATTTCCATAATGTAGACTTTTACTTGTTTTTGTTTTTTAATGAATCAACCAAAGCATAAATTGCTTCCCCTAATAYTGGAGACACTTAATCAGCAGCGTTTAGAATAACATTAATGTGACATAAAAAAACACAAAAGAAGGAAACAAACATTCGCCATCTGCATGAGCAACATAATATTCAAATTTATTTACACCTTCAAATGCCACATGAAGTTACTGACTTATGGAAGAAACAAGCAGAAAGGGTGAAGGTACCTGTCTGTAGCTACTCAAAACCAAACCTCAGCCTTGTGTGAATTTCTACAGATTTTACAATTTTTAATGCAGAAAATCCAATGGAAAAAGTACTTAGATAAAAGATACTCTTCTAAGTCACTTATATTACAATGTTGAATTACAATGCAGGCAAAGAGAAAAATCAGAGTGCTTTCTGAAGAATATTTAATCTCCATTGGACAGGATTTCACTTCTCTGTTCTCTTATTACAAAGAAAAACCACTATAGCGCAGGTATACACACTATATATAGTACAGCCCTTTTCACTTACCTGAAGACAACAGGCTTCCCAGGAATTTATAGAGTATTATATTACTAAAACTTTGTACTAAATGTGCAAAAAACATATATTTAGCCTTACTTCTCCGTGTCTTAAAGGTGTAATAGCTCCTCTTGAAACTGCCATTCGAAACAATGTTTCTGTGGCCTGCATCAACAAACATACATAAGAATTAGTTATTAAAAAATAAATAAATAAAGACAATACAGCTCATGATTTGTTTTAATTCAACATCGTCTGCTACACGTCAGCTACATTTAGCATCCGTTTTACAACTGCATCAGTTCAATGATGTTATTTAGAAAAGCCTGCATGGCTTAGGAAAAGGTTTGCTGCGAGGTGAGATTTTGAGGATTTCGGTCCCTACATCTAAGTGGCATGCTCCCGCGCCACCGCGGCAGTCACAAGCCTTTCCAGGGAGCTCAGAGAAGGGCTCAGCCCCATGCAATGCTCTTCCACAGGTTGTCACCTAAAACCAGGATACTATGGGAAAAAAGAGCTATGTAATATTTTACAAATCACAAAACTCATTTATTCTAAAAATTATTGTTTAATATTATATGTCTAAAGTAACGAACAAGTATCAAAAAGGAAGAGTAAAAGGAAGAGTACAATGAACCTCTTTTCCTTAAAGTACCCGAGTCCCCTTTGACTCTTAATAATTGTGGCATTGCAAAACACAACATTCCTAATGTGCACGAGACAGGGAACACAACTCTGGGGAAATCTTTTACTAGTAAAAGTGAAGTTGCATAGGTTTCTGCATTAGTTGTTCCATCCTTTAATTGAGCAGGATAAATAATACACTTCTGCAACAAGCACAGGCTGCTGACTCTTACAAAACGACAAAAAAGCACAGGTTCTGCATCACGGATCTTTCTGCTAAGACGCACACAAAGCAATATGACTGAAACGTGCACAAAAGAGTTTTTGTAACTAATCAATATTTCCGTTCACTTCTTAACTTTRGTTTTAAGCATACAGACACCAGATTACAAATTACTTCTTTTTACAAGTTGGTTGCAAAAAGGAGGAAGAAAGTTCACTGGTTACATAAAAACATGGATTGTCACATCAATCAACACACACAGAACYGGACTAGTTAGAACAATTTCCTTGTTCTCATAACAAGTAGCAAAGTGGAAGGAAAAAAAAGGTTTTAATATTGGTTTTGATGAAAAAAATTGTTTCAACAATAAATGATCTATGTTAAAAAGCAATTAGCAGGCTGTCCAAAAAGAAAAAAAAAAATAGAATATTTGATTGCAATATATAAAACAAGAGGCCCAGTGCTCATATGGTAGTAAGATTTCCTGGGTTCATGCTACACTGCTTCGAGATAGCTCTATCTTAACAAATATAGTATCAAAAGATATCAATTAATTCCCCAGTGTTCCTAACAGCAGATAAAGCAGCTTCTAATGTACAGCGGGTTTCTCCCCCCGTTTCTTTTCTAAATAATTGCCCACAAAAGAAAATTTTATAAAAGAGTTTTTAATTGCCTCGAGCGTCCCACCACCCCCAATTTGTAAATGAGCGTGTAAGCGCCCAAAAGCYGGGCTGCAAAATGTATTACTTCATTTACACCGCCAACAATGCAGAGCACTTCCAAAGTGGGATTCTCCTCCTTCACCTCTCAAGCCATAAAGGTTTAAGAGAACCTCACACAACCTTTTGTACTTCTCCAAATTGGCTTCTTTCATCAGCTCTTCCCACCAACGTTTTCAAGGATGTTTCAACCGAACTGAGCATTCTTGTTCATACAGCTCAGCTCCTTTTGTTTCTTTTGAAAACCACTGGTGTGTGTGACCCTCTTTTCACATCTACTAGTAAAAGATCCCTCTTAATACACTTGTACTCACGTAGTTAATGCCAGATGTCAAAACCATCCAGCAACAAGGAAAATTCACAGCAATGACAAAGCCAGCGCCATAGATTTCCTCATCTGAGCACCACCCTTCATGTGCTGAGGACCCCTAAGAAGATTAGCCCTGCAATCACAGCCTCCTACCCAGAGCGCAGGAAATGAGGCCACCTACAGCCATTCATATGCTGACGATGATGAAGCTGGAGCGAGAGCATGCTGTGGAGCTTTTACGCACGCAAAATCCAAAGAAAGCTGAAAGAAGTTGCACCCTCCCAAAGTGCAATAGCTTACTGTTGGTGTAATGGTGAAGGAGGTGGGCACTAGCAAAAAACATTATTTCAGGTTTGTGTCTTCACCTCAAAAATTTATGTTTGTAACAACTACATGTTGAGAATCTAATATAACAATGTTTGGCATGGAAAARTAACAACATGAAAACAAACATTCAGAAAATACTTCAAAAACTTTTAAAAAATTAAAATACATTCCTGATCAGGTTAGGAAAACTTACAATATTTAGTCCRAATTTATCTGTAATACTGCTGTTTCAGACACACTCCCACCCCGTCCTCCAACTTCCAGCTTTCCCCCTTTTGTTCCACAGAGAGAGGCACAAATCACAGTGACTTCGTTTGGAAGAGAGCATTGGCGGCAGTCACCTGGTCCTACCCCTGCTCTGTGCAGGGATACTCAGAGCTTTGTCTGGCCATGTTCTGAGCACCTCCAAAGATGGAGGTCCCACAGCCTTTCTGGGCAACCTGTTCCAATATTTGACAACCCAGTTTCCGCTTAAATGTCTCGGAAAAAACTGCAATTTACAGATGATTTGCAGTCTTCCTGAAGAAGCACAGCTTAATTTCCCAAATCCTCCATCGGCAGTGGCAATGCTTCATACCAGCTGAATGAAAGACCTTCCTTCCTCCCTTTTGAGGTTTCTAGCTGCGCCAAGACAAGCCACATTTAAACACCAAAACACAGTGCAGAGAGTCCTACTAAATTCAAGCACCACGGGGCAAGGAGAAGTTGCATGGCTTGAATACGGAGGAGTAAGAATGAAGGAACAGAAAAGCAGATTTGGACAAGAGCTTGGAGGAGTGAAGGGACTTTGGTGCAAAGCAGCTCCTAAACCCAACAGCTACACTGGAAACTGGAATTCAAAAGGTTTAAAAAAGGTAAAGAAATGTAGGTAAACAAGGTGTTACAACTCAGGTTGGAAATATCTGTGAAGCAGTCTGAAGATGTTAAACTGAGTGAAGCAGAGAACCGTTAAAAAAGAAAAAAAACATATAATTGCACAAAGACAAAGATAATTGCAGGAAAACCATTTTTTCCAAGCCTGCAGCATTACAGACATATATCTGTAAGTCTATCATGCTTGAGCATTACCCATTGCACAGACTTAAAATTTAAGTATACAAGACAAAACTACCTGTTTGAACTGATAAAGGCAAACACCATCACAGTATTCCATCAGAATATATTTTTCAGAAGAAAAGCTAAATGAATGAACCTGCAACATATGCGTCTTTGTTTTTACTTGGAGTAGGTAGTAATGTCAGTCCTTCTAAATCCTTAAGATATMTTCTAAAATTCTTGCATATATTTACATTAGACACTTCCCCTAGAAATMYCAATCTTTTACATACAATTACATTGTTTCCTAAATGAAACATGCACCATAAATTATGGCAATTTCTAAACTCTGAAAATATTCAAATAATCTGWTTTTTTTGTTAGAATGTGTAACTCTGACTACGAAATACAATTGATCAGCTGATGTGAAACATTTATCATCATAGTAGCAYAGCTGATTGAAAAGGTAAAACTGGTCATTTAAGAAATAATATAGTTCCAAAGCAGTCAACTAGGAAAACAGGCAATTTTACCTGCCTCTACCTCTGTTAACATTAAATATTTCATTTTAATCAGGTTTTATGAAGCTGTAAAAAGTTAACATTTATTTTCATTCAATTTACTGGGAATTACYTTGAATAAGAAGTATTACAGGTTCAGACAATCACTTTAGGTTCTTTGAGTTCACATCTCCGAAGAGAGTCGTATAAGAAAGCAAACCATCAACAGATGGTTTTAGTGATATTAATGTAAAATCAATGTGATGCCAAGCTGATAATTACCAAATCTAAAACAGCGTGCTTGATTTTAACACACGTATGCTGTGTTATATGTGAGGCAAAATGGCAGCACGCTGTATCTTACCACTCCGTACTGTTCTGCAAATTCTTATGTATGTCATCTGTAGACAGAGGTGACCAACCWATTTGCTGCCTCTCACAAAAAGCAGTTATTTCTGTCCAAATTTCTCGCAAGAGAGTAAGAAAGAAGGAGAAAGCACTTGTATGAACCAGATCACTTTAGACACATAGGTTAAACAGTCAATGCCTACCATCAAAACTGAAGTGGAAAGTAACTGTGTGTTATTGATGGAAATTGTAGGAAAAACAACTAAAAATCAGTACTTCAGGTTCCAGATGTTTCAAATTTTCTAGGCACATACAAAAATAAAATGGTCTTGTAATACTTCATTGAAAATAGTTACCAGTTTACCAAAATTAAAGTTGTAAATAAAAACGATTAAGAGGATTGCTAATGCAAATTTCGCTTAGAAATGCATGCTTTTTCACAACCTGAACACCTTTACAGATACATACTGAAAGGCACAGATTTTTTGAAGTTACTCACAGCAATTGAGAGATTTTAATAAAACGGAAAAGTAGTAGTTTATCATAAGAATAAAAAAGAGTGAAGAATAAATAATGTTAAGACTTTGACTCCTATTTAGTTTACTTATCATGGATGAAATACCAGGCTAAAAGCTCTGCCATGTACAGTTTGTGCAGTTCACATATCACTGACATATTCAAGTGTTCCCAATAGTTTAAAATCATCAATAGTGTTTTCCAATGTATTTTTCCATTTGAGTAAATATTGCACATGATCTATTAGTGTTACAGTTCTTTTCAGTAATCCATCGCACAGCTTTTGAAAAGTGTGCGACTACAGAGCTGGCAAGTTTCAGAAGGAACAATGATTAGTTATTTATTTAAAAGGAGTCCCTGAAATCATAAAGTTTTCTAACTTTTGTCCACATTCAGACATATGGAGGAAAAGAAGGTGATCAGGAGTAGCCAGCATGGATTCACCAAGGGGAAATCCTGCTTAACCAATCTGACAGCCTTCTCTGATGGAATGACTGGCTGGGTAGATGAGGGCAGAGCAGTGGATGTTGTGTACCTTGACTTCAGCAAGGCTTTTGACACTGTCTCCCATCACATCCTCCTAGAGAAGCTCAGGAAGTGTGGGTTAGACGAGTGGACAGTGAGGTGGATTGAGAACTGGCTGAAAGGCAGAGCTCAGAGGGTCRTCATCAGTGGCGTGGAGTCTAGTTGGAGGCCTGTGGCTAGTGGTATACCACAGGGCTCAGTCCTGGGTCCCATCCTGTTCAACTTCTTCATCCATGACCTGGATGAGGGGATGGAGTGCCTCCTCAGAAAGTTTGCAGATGATCCCAAGCTGGGAGGAGTGGCTGACACACCCGAGGGCTGTGCTGCCATTCAGAGAGCCCTGGACAGGCTGGAGAGCTGGGCGGAGAGGAACCTCAGGAGGTTCAGCAAGGGCAGGTGCAGAGTCCTGCATCTAGGGAAAAATAACCCTAGGCACCAGTACAAGCTAGGGGCTGACCTTGTGGAGAGCAGCTCTGCAGAGAAGGACCTGGGAGTGCTGGTGGATGACAAGTTGAGCATGAGGCAGCAATGTGCCCTTGTGGCCAAGAAGGCCAATGGTCTTCTGGGGTGCATTGGGAAGAGTGTTGCCAGCAAGTGGAGGGAGGTGATCCTGCCCCTCCACTCAGCCCTCATGAGGCCTCATCTCGAGTGCTGTGTCCAGTTCTGGGCTCCCCAGGACAAGACACACATCGAGCTACTGGAGAGAGTCCAGCGTAGAAGATGCTCAGAGGGCTGGAGCATCTGCCCTGTGAGGAACGGCTGCGAGAGCTGGGCCTCTTCAGCCTGGGGAAGAGAAGACTGAGGGGGGGATCTTATCAATGTGTACAAGTCCCTGAAGGGAGGGTGTCAAGGGGATGGGGACAAACTCTTTTCAGTTGTCTCGTGTGACAGGACAAGAGGCAATGGGCAGAAATTGAAGCACAGGAAGTTCTACCTGACCGTGAGGGGGAATTTCTTCCCTGTGAGAGTGACGGAGCACTGGACCAGGTTGCCCAGGGAGGTTGTGGAGTCTCCTTCTGTGGAGATCTTCAAGGCCTGCCTGGCTGCAACCTTGTCTACCATGCTCTAGGTGACCCTGCTGAGCAGGGAGGTTGGACTAGATGATCTCCAGAGGCCCCTTCCAACCTTACTGATTGTATGATTCTATGCAAATTTCAAATAGAAGGTGATCCTCTCCATCTTTATCTTATTCTAGGTCACAGATTTGTATTTAACTAAAAGCTTTTTTCTAAAACCAGGCTTTATTGAACATAAAGTCCACCTAACTGATGAGCTATTTATTGTTATAACTTCCAATGAAACTACCGCAATATCAATATAGGATTTATTTCCATCTTTTATTAATTTTATATTAAATATTTTAGAACACTGAAGTTGAACTGATGCTTTTAAATGAATTAATGTTTAAATTCTAACTTTCCTGAAAACCTTAGGAAAATCTCATTTTATTGCATTGTACCAGTGTGAATTCCATTCCCTCTGTAAGGGTTGGGGGGCATTTGTCGAGGAAGAGGTTTGGTATTTTGTTTTGTTTCAAAGAGTAAATGTCTCTGCCTTTAGCGTTGAACCATTTGTACCTTATTCATACAATAAGTTTATCATTGCATGTGTAGGATCTGTGAGACATAAGTTTACTATTTTGTCATCARTGGATGAAAATCACTTCTTACCTTTATCTTCTATAGCAGTACCTCACACTATGAACTAAAAACTGAACAGTTTATACACTATAATAAAGTATAATCTACAGATATGATAGCCTTGCATGTTTTTCAAAACTTTCCTAATCTTTTCATTTGCAGCTCCTAGAATGTAAATACTTATAGAGAAACCATTATCTCATATGCCCATCTTCTCATTCCACAGTATATTTTTTCCTCTGGTTACTTACACAATATTGCATTGTTAGAATGAATTTAATTTGTGCAACTTTATATAAGACAACATTGTAACATATAATCACATGAATACTGCCTGCCCCAAATAAAAACAAAGATGCACGTAAGGGGTGGAGAGACATGTAACTGCAATATTCACAAGCCCCAGCAATTACCAGCTTCCAGGGCAATCCTGGTGGAGTTCTGGAAGGCTATAGGCTACAAGAGAAGGGCCAAATTTGCTCTAATTTATGGGGGGAGATAAAGGCAAGCCTGAAGATTAGAGGGTAGAAAGCAAACAAAAGCATAGCCCTAGTCATTTATCTTATACGGTAAACACACTAACTAGAAATGGTTCTTCTTCTTCAAATAATAAAACTATTTTTCTAATTAGACTTTTTTGTTAATTCAGTGCTTTTAACAGCATTGTATAAATATTCCAGTGCTAAAACTAATGGGATCACTAGTGTAAATAGCTCTTTTTAGAATTAGGAAGTTTAACTCCTCACTTAGAATATTCACAGACTTGTGGTTCAAATTTACATTCAAATTTACACAGAAATATTTGATCAGTTCAGTGCAATTTCTAAGATGCTAACAAATTCCATTTGTTCACTGAACTAAATCTGTATTTTTAGGACTAATGAACTTCCTTATCAATTAATTTACCCTAACTACTCTACCCTGCTACCTAACCAAACTGCTCTGAACTTCCTAATGCCCAAAAGATGATATACATCCAGGTGAGGTCACATCAAGGCAGAGATCGGTGGCAGCCAGAGAGACCGCAGAGGTCTCTCACTAAAACTTATTTCTTCCTTTCAAACTGACCATGTGCTGAGTTGCATCTCGCAAGCATGATGGTAGAGAGAAAAGGAAATACAGATGGCAAGCCTGAGCAGAGGGCAGATCCACTTTGCAGTCAGCCGTTGTGATGTCCCCTTGCTGCAGACTGGCTCAAGATATCTCAGGCTGCCCTTGAAAAAAAGGGGTTTAAGCCTACAGCTGCAGAACTCGCAGTGAACAAATGAACCAAGTGCAAAAATAATAAAGCATTACCACGTAAGCCTGCCAAGAGTATGAAATAGAAGCATTAGCATTTATTTATCTTAATCTGAACCCAGCAGTCTGCAGTTGCGGTAATTGTAACTTTTTCCAAGATGACGATGATTATTTCTTCTCCTGACTTCTTCTCTACTTCTTTTTCTCCCTTTCTTTTCTGCCCTTGCCTCCTCCACTCCAAAACAACACAGTAAAGCTTTGTAGTTCATTCTGATTCTTAGCCTGTAGCTGACTTTTACCTTTCTCTAGTTTTCTCCACCTAAGGGAGTTAACGGCTAACGGCTTGATTCTGTGCAACTCTGCAATCAGGAAGCCATGGGAGAGGGAAAAAAAAAAAGACAATCAAAAAACAGCAATATAAAGCTCATGAACTGAATTACCCGCAGAACAGGCCAGCAGCCAGCATGGGAAACCGGAGAAATTGGCCAGTTCAGCTCCTCCACCGGGACAGCAGCGCCAGAGGGAGGCCTCCCGGGGGAGGCTGCCTCTCCACCAGAGTTCCTGCGCTGGAGAAACAAACCCTTCAAGGCAGCTAAAAGTGCCTTTCCAATCGCATATCAGGAGGACAGAAAATAGCTGCAAGCCAGCCTGCAAAAACCACACTGCAACAACCTTTGATTAACAGCAGCGTATCTCAGGGCTCTGAGATTAAAAACTATTTTTAATGCTGCCAGACAAGAGTAAAAGGTAAGAACTGAAGGACCATTCTGGGCAGCCCAGGAATAGGTGTGCATGCTTGCATGCAATCAGTGCTCCCACTGCCCCTCAGGGCTCCAAAAGGGAGAGGAGCAGCACATGCACCCATTTATCTACCCACCACCATCCATGCAACAAGAATACTTCCAYATTGCCTCCATCTCCCGTTAGGAGCAGATTTACGGAGGAACACCTCTGCTCCCTGGTCAGTCTGCAGGAGCAGTAAAGCCCAGAAGCACTTGGCCTGTCCAGGCTTGAGGCAGCCACCAAAAGCCRCATTGGAGCAAAGACAACACCACCCCGAACCACCTCGAGGTCCAACAGTGCACACCTAACCACAGCCCTGCCCGWTGCTCCGGATCCTCACGGCACCTTCCTGCACATGCTGCTGAGCTGTGCACTAGGGAACATTGCAACAAGAGAAAAGAGGCTAACGGGAACGGAGGATGCGGAGGGTGGTAAGGAGARCCAGGATGTTCCTGTGGAATTAGTTCCCACTGTCATAAACAGGTGAGGTCCAAGTCTTCTGTGATACAAGTAAAAGTAGACGAAGGCGAGCTTGCACGGTCTGCCCACAGTCCCTCAATGAGTTACAGGGACAGCTGAGAGCAAAACCCAAAGAGCCTTGACCCTTRCGCTGCTTTAAACCCTGGAAAACACCAAACAAAGATTTAAACACTTAATGACACTAGCCCATTACTCCAGTACCCTCGGATCTCGCAACACAGACATTTTTAGGTTTCGCTAATGCCATTAATCAGAGATACAAATYTGGAAGATTTAATTTCATATCATCCAAATGTGTTTTCTGGAATTTCAGATTAATGTAAACAGAATCATTTACAGTTCCTTCACCTGCCTTCACTGACCAGAACCTGTTGTTCACGTGAACTGAGTGGGTTCAGTTCATTCACTGCAAGCTTTACAAGATTTATGTTTAATGTGTTTCACAACCACGGTCCTTTTTCTTTAGAGGATTACCTCATCTTTCATGTTTCCCAATGGCAGCAGTTTTAAGTAGTTCTTGCAAATGGAACAAAAATTTTGTTGTCYCAATTGGTTTGTTTCCATGTATTCTAATTTACCCACAGAGTTAACTTAGAATAATACAAATCTAATATAAAAAACATTTGCAAACTAGTGATTTATCATCACCATGCTGTAAACAGTAAGTATAATAGACTACATCTCCTTCAGATCAGACATTCAATGCATTTACCAATCTTATTGTTTAAACATGTGTACGCCATACAACCATCCTGAACTAATTAGAAACAGAATGCATAGGTTAATGCTATTTCACTTTTGGTGCAGTTTATAAAAATGCCTCCYCTCTGTCTAGAAAAGTTTAACTGATGCTTGACAACAGCTAGACTGTTTTCAGTGAAGGATACATATCTTCTGGAGATGACCTAACAAAAAAAATTATTGCTGTGATAAATATCACAGGCATTCGTCCATTAAAAAAAAAAGAAAATGCTGACAGTGACTGATTAAAACTACTTAAAACAGTCAGTGCTAAGATTCAGAAAGTCAATTTTGGTATGCATTTTATGGGAAATGGTAGCTAGCATTTTATTAACCTCATTAAAYACTCCACATTATTAAACAACAACAAAAATAGCGCTTTTTCCTCCCCCCCCCCCTTTAAGGGGAGCTGAAAATTTCAGGACTTGTATGAAAACTGGCAGGAGCACTGGACAACCTCCTCCTGTTCTTGAGAAAACTGTTCTTATTCTGCTGAATAATGAACTAAAATAAATTTTCATTTACAGGCTGCAAAAGGCTCAGTGCTTGTTATGTTTCAGAAAATGGGTAAGGTTGGAAGGGATCTCTGGAGATCATCTAGTCCAACCCCCYGGCTCAAGCAGGGTCACCTAGAGCATGTTAGACAGGATCGCACCCAGGCAGCTTTTGAATATCYCCAGAGAAGGAGACTCCAAAACCTCTCTGGGCARCCTGTGCCAGTGCTCTGCTTGCTTGCCAACAAGCAAGATTGCTTCTTCCAGAGCATCTTTCCCCAAAATCAGAAGAGCAACAGTGTMTATGGCATTTTAGAATAGCCTTCTCTTATCAGTAGTGCTGAGCCTAAAGCAGACTACACTGCAGCCACAATTTTATTTTTTCTTTTTTAAAAAAGACGGACGTTTTTAATCATAAGACTAATCTCAGAAGGAAACTGAACTTCTTTATATGCACCATCACAAGGGCCATGTATATTCTGAACATTAAGGCTCTTGACAGAAGCTGCAGTGGAACTGTACTCTAAAAGCCCAGCTTTTTAATAATCAGGTTTGTGACATAACAGGTACCAACCATCTTTAAAACATTATGCAAACACAGAAMACCAAAAAGTAGTAAAGCTGGGTATAAATTTACCCAGCTAATGCTGCGGCTGAACAACTGTGAATTTCTAAGAATTTTCAGAATTCACCAAAGGAGGGATCCACTTACCTCCCAGAGTAACAAAGAAAATTAACTTAACTATGKTGGTCCATACTGCTTTGAGTGCATTCAGAAAAATTAAAAATTCAACAGTCTGAAAAACTTACATCAACAAATTTGGACAGAGTGAGAGGCAACTATCTCAGCTTTATAACCATCACTGAAGCACATGAAGTTATCGAACACTTTCTGAATACTATCAGAATGGACAATTCTAGGCAACTATTTCTCATACGTAAAACAGTTACCATATTTGCCCATTTTGTGTGTGATTCATGAGGATACATTTGTTACCATCTGTGAAGCATTTACAGACTACAGCTGATGACCATCAGAGAAAAAAAGCCCATGAAGGAACAGATAACCTGCATTTTAAAGAAATTTTAACACACACACACACACCCCAATGGCTATAGTTAAAATACTGAGCAGCTGCTAATTCAGAAGACATCTTCAATCATTTACTGGGAACGAGCAGGATTCTGCAGGAAAAGATATTATGTAGTCATGTAGTTAAAGATTATTTTAATGCATCTTTGAAGCTCTCTTCTTCTGAAGCAAGGATTAAGTTCAACAAGCACCTCATCAGTGCAACACCTGACCTCACAATCCTATGGATATTTTTCAAATACATTTTCTATATGTAATTTTAAAATAATAGGAAAAAAAAAAACAATGCTCACTTTAGAGCAATAACAGTCTTTCACTTTAGCCTGTTCTTAAACATAGCCTTCCCACTTGTATAAATGAACTATATGATCATAACATAATATTTTGTAGTCCAAGTTTAATTCCCTTCCTGATGACAAGAATTGTATTGTTCACTAAAAATAGTACAAGACACAATCTTAAAGCTGAAACACCACGTTCATAACAAAATCATGAAAGCTTGTAGAAATACTATCAATTATCCCTGAAATTAGCTTTATAAATCTAAAAATCTAGAAAGAAACAAGAACATGACATTTTCTACAAAGAAATATCATGCTAAGGACAGGTCTCCACTACTGCCAACTTTTAGATAAGAACTAAAATTTATTACAAATGTGGTTATTAGAACAATATTTAGTTTTAAATTTCAAATCTTATCTTTCAGTGATGTATCAAGTTTTCTGTATCCTCCAGTAACAAACTATTAAAGAACAAAGTACATCAACATTCAGTATAACTCAAGGCCTGTTTAAAAAGCAATCCTTCTGCACATTAAGGTTAACAGAAGTTTTACAATGCACTTAAATAGGAGAAATGCGAGTCCAAGCAAGGTACTTTGATTTCTAACAAATAAAATCAATCATGAGCAAAATGCTTTTCTAAAATCAGTATTTTATGCATGATGAATTCACACTATTAATGTAAATATTTGTCATGCTAGCCAATTATTTACATGTAGGAAAGGATGATTATTAAAATCTCATTAAAAACAAAGCTTGAAAAAGAATTACGTGGAAAATCATGCTTTTGCGTTTCATTTTTGTAGCACAATGCCAAAACCTATTGAATTATTACAAGAGTCAGTATATGACCGTCTGGTGGTATGTTGAACGGCACATGGCAGTCTAGTATATGCTCTAGACTTAAAATGTATTTATGAAATTAGGAAATCTGCACGTCCCAATGGGCAATATATGACAGTCACATAGGGCAAAGACAAAGTGAGAGACTTTTAAGCCTGCAGTCTATGTGCCCTAGAGTATAATACAAGGACCACCACCAGTAAGTCCTTTGGTAGATTTACCAAATCCAGAAGCTACACTACGGTCCTAAGCTACTCCAGATAACATAGAGTTGTACCACAATATCGGAAGAACTAAGGAAGGCAATGAGAGGACAGCTTAAAATTTAATTTAAATTTAAGCTTAAATTCCTGTTCCCCATCTCCAGGACAGGCAAACCACTGAATCCCACTTTCAGCCCATTTTATTCACCCTAAGTTTATTTATTCTCTTTAATATAAAGCAGGTAAGGAACCTGAAAACTGCTGCAGGCATTTTGAGTTTGACAACAAGTATATTAAGCATGTAAAGAGTAACAAGAAAGATTTTTGAACAAAAGGTACAGTYATTCCTGGCAAAATTTAAAGGTAACAAATACACGTAGTGGAGCTGTTACATAAACTGCACTGGATTGCCCGGATAAGCGTGTTCATTTGAACATCCTGTACATTAGTACAGCCAAATAATAGCTCATACCTCTTGGGGAAAAAGAGCATCAATCACCTGACAGAAGAAGGAATTGTGTAAGGAATGTAGCAATACTAAAAACAATTTAGACGCCACAGCAGACAATCAAACGAGCATAAAACATGCTGTGCTGCCCATCAAATGAGCAAATTACTCCTGATAAGTGCAGAAACTTCAAAGGGGCTCATAAATCAGACTGTTCCTATGTCTTCATCTGGGCTCACACTTCAGAAAGCTTTCAAAACACAGTTAAAGAAAAGCTGCAGTGTTCACAAAACTGATAAGGAGAGTAGTTAAGAATAGGTTAAACTATCATGTGTCAGGCCAGGTCTTCGCTACAAGCTCTTCCCCCTTATCTATTAGATGTTGTTAGAAGTCTTGCCTTTTTGCTGACATAAGATACAGAAAAGCCCGTGGCGTCAATGCTGCTAAAACGGACAGGTTTCACTAGCAGACAACGTGCCGTTTATAGGAGCTGCAGAATCACAACATCAGAAAACCCRTCAGCAGTAAGATGCTCTCCAGATACAGCTACATTGAGGCTTTGTACTAACACAAGCATCTGCATGGGAAAACTTGCTGATAGTAGTCAGCTCCTGCACAAGGCAGAAAGAGGAAAGGATGAATTAACATTTTACAGAAGTCTCTGGAAAAGAGGTAAAACTAGAGACASGAGGTTCATTTTTTTGTTGCTGACCTTACAAAGGAAGCAGTAGGTACTCATTTGTTTTCAGTCTTGGTTTAAACATCCACTGGTTGCAAAAAGTAAGTTATCAACCAAAACTCTCCAATAAAGGCTCCTGGGAGAAGATTATCTTCAAGCTGGGAGRGTTCTGCTATCAAGYTAGCCAACAAATTACAACAGCAACTACAAGCCAYAAGAAAATCCTGTTCCAGAATTGATCCGTTTTCACAGAGCCCTGACAACTAGAATACAACCTCCTCCTCCCCCCCTGAAAATGAGTGGCTTTTTGTCTTTGGGGGTTTTTTTTGGTTGTTTGGGGTTTTTTAAAACTACTCTGAACCCTACCATTGAAGGCTTTCTCAATTTATCCATACACACCAAGCTTTCACTTTTGCAACACACTTCAGATGGGAGGCAGAGCAACACATGACCGTAAGCAGCTAGACCACACTAGGGCTTCCAAAGCGCACGTGCCACCGAAATGCGGAGACGTGGATGAGGATCAGGCTTCAGAGGCTGCTGGAGTCTCTGTGGCTGGCGCCCAGGGAGTCAAAAAGCTCAGAATGAATAGATCCCTTGGTGTTTTAATTAGGTACGTTTCTAAAACTGGCACTTCGACTGCTTCATCYGCGCTAATTGAGCACAACGCTACACGCTGCTCCGCAGCGCCAAGCTACGAGTTTAACAACCTTATAAAGGAGCCTGCAATATAGAATTCTTTTCCTTATTAAAGGAAAGAAAAGAGAAAGCACCAGCCTAACTTGACACTACACAAAATAGAGCTGGAAGGCTTCCAAAACTGCTCTGTAAGTGTTGTTTTATTAGCCTGAGACTGTTAATAAATAAATTGTAAATGAACAAGAAACAACTGTATCACTGTTCTTACAGTGTTTACAATTTATTCTAGTTCTTCACTTTTTTTAATCCTAGTTACACTGTTTCCTAAGCTAGTTTACCTTAGCAACTGACATTTATTTGGTCTATAAATTACTCTAATGCAGTTGAGTGTTCTTACATAAATTTTACAAACACAACGCTTGCAGAACATGGAMTTTTATTAACTAAAACCATGTCACCACAAACGTTGCATTTCTTTTATGTTTTTACTTATTGATAATTCTAGAAAACAAAGACAGACAAAGGGTTTCCCTTCCTTCCACTGGCTGTGCTTGCAAAGTTGATGAATAACACACACATATGCATGTATATCTTATTACCCATGCACCACACCTGAAAATATACAGTCTTTGAAAGGAAAAAGACCCCCTTCCAGATACTTGGCATGTCGACCTACAAGTGAGACTCTTTCATTAAGAGAAACTTAATTAAGTTARAAACCTAGAATCCCCACTTCACCATTGCAAGGCTTTCATTATTTTCTTCTGTTCATTGGTCAGAAGTAACTTCAGCTGTTTCTAAATCTTGATRTTAAAACTGTTTAAGGACTAAAAAAATGACACGTAAAACAGAAGTTCAAGAAATCTGAAAAAGTGTTTGCTTCTTATAGCAACACAGCTATATTTTGATTAGTGTTAGAATTTTTTTCATGCCTGAGTTTGGTTTAAAAGGGGAAAAATAAAAGTATTTGAGAGTCTGTAAATAATGAAAAAATATGKTGTACAATACTGGCATAAGAACATTTACTAAGCAGAGTAACTGAAGTAGATTACATGAAAATACAGAGCTATTGGAAGACTWTGATAACGTACACAGTATGCTTTTAAAACGCTATTTCACATATTTGCAAATACATTGACATATGCCGTATTTTCTATGGCAAATACACTGCGTATTCGCGGTGATTCCTAGAGAGAGGCGAAGTGCCGCGCACGCTGCCCCGGACTCGGCCGCGCTGCAGAGCCCGGGCGGCGTGCAGGAGCTCCGCGCCGACGCCTCGTCCGGCGCGACGTCTTTGCCAGCGATTTAAGCTAGCGCAGSCGCGCTTACGCCGCAGTAAAACCTCAGAGAGATGACAGACGATCTACAAAAGCAGCGCAGTAACCGCTAGTGTTTGTTATCTCAGTGGTCTTCATTAAACCGAGGCACTAGGATTAAAGCTGCTACCACAAAACCTGGAGACAGCCACGAGTGGGTTGACAACTTTTCTGTTTGTTTAAAACCGGCCTTAYGGAGGAGACGCAAGTTAAGCATGAGCAGAAATAAATTTGTCACAGTACAACTTCAATTTTCAAATATCTGGAACCTATTAACTTTGGGAGAGTTTCAGAAAGGCCACCCAGTAATAAACACAAAATAATTTGTGTCTGCTGTCTTGTTTGTGATAATTTTTTTTATTGCTACCTCAGTTTCAGATGTCAGAGTAATGACTTCCACATTCTGATTAAAATGTGAATTGAATCCATATGGAAGAGATGTTCAGACCCATCAATATCAAAAGAGCTCCCTTATTTCTAACTTCTTATACAGTAAAGTTTAAGAGTCTAACATTTTGAGCATACTTAGCTGGGCAATTTTTAATGCTRTTACCCAGAGAACTAGATGAGTAAWAGAAAAACCTTCAGGATAATGATTATGTAATCAATTCTAATTAATTAGTCTTTAGCACAAATACTATTTAATCTTTTGAACGATTTAACAGTCATAATTTCCCAAATGATTTCATTTCCTGTTATAAATATTTAGGGGATACACTTTTTCCTGATTAAGTACAAATAACGTTCTACACTTCCAGATATTTACATCRCAGAATTTCAGAATGTTTTTTCCCATATATACCACATTCATCTTGCTATTTTAAAAGTACATTGAGAGATTTGCTCAGATTCAAAAGCACTTTAAAAGGATGCTATCTCCTCCTTTCTTCAGCCACARAGCCATCTTCCTTTCCATCCCTCCAGCCTCAGAAATGTAAAATAAGTCATCCAAAGATTTCTTTCTAACTAGGTAACAGAGAATAAAGCTTTCCAGTCTCTCTTTATATTTCCTGAATTTTTTTCATGATTTCTGCCTGTATTTTCTATGGTAATACATCAAGCTGAGAGTTTCTAAACTGGAGGGGGCCGGGGGGAGAGGTCTGCTTTGCCTGAAAGATGAGTTAGGCAAAAATACAGTATTAGCRTTACAAAGGCTTTACTGAACACGTTGCTAAAAAGCAAACCCCAGCGTAACAAATGTTTTGCTAAATATACTGCTAAAAAGCTCTGYCAATCTTGCTAGAGCTACCTTGGGACAAAGATTTCAAGCTTGGCAGGGGCAAATAACCTCAGCTGAAGGAAGCTCTTTCCGCTATCTGTAAGCGRCGTCCACGTCAGCATCCGTGCACGCTACCCGAGGTTTCAGGGAGAGACGCTGCCTCTCTCCCGGGCGCGCCTGAGCTCTGCGCAGCTCGGCACCGGAGCAGACACGCACCGCGCTTCTTCGCTTCTCCTCTCGCTGCTTCGTGCAAAGCGGCCCCGTAGTTTCGCAGAGGGTAAAAGAATTAAGCACACGGGAACTCCTGGCTATGTGCCCTCCGTTAATTAGCGCACGAGGAAATAAAAAGCTAGGATAACGAGGAACCAATACACAGATAACGGTATTCGGAGACGCAGTGGGAAGCACAGCGAGAGATACTTCAGCAGCCTCCTCACAGACCTGCTTGAGGTCTCCAGAGTTAAGTAGTTACCGAGTGGCATAATTTTCTCAAGCAGCACGCGTTGCAAAAGTGCTTTACCACTCCTGCAGGTGACCTAGCGCAAAGCACAAGATCCAGCTCCTCAGAGGGAGATGGCTGAATTCCTTCCCTTCTTCTCTAAAAGTAGGAGTAACAGTATTTTTTTTTATTACTATTCTTTTTACTACACAAACCCCAGCACATAAAAGTGGCTGTACCGAGGCCCACCTAGTGCAGCGGTTTGTCTCTCGCACTGAGCAGTGACGCACACCTGAAGGATTTCTTCTTGCTACACGCTCCCCACAAACGACACGGCACAGACTGCCAGAGCAAAGGATACTTGCCCTTCRTAGCCTTTAAAGAAATTTTCTTTCCTGACCCATCCAACGTTTTAGTTGAACTCTGGTAAACCTCACAAAACCCAGGGGTAGGGAGTACCTTACTTTGCACTATGCGTGCAGCAGTTTGTTTCAAAACATGTTTTCTAGTAATTTGGTATCTCTTACTTCTCACAGTAAGAGTAAATACTTGATTCCACTTCACTGGCTCAACTGTGATTTTACACGTAGTAAATTACTCACACTCCTTCCTTGTTTTCCTTGCAGGATAAAGATTGTTACTATGCTTAGCCGCTCCACTTACATGTTCTTCAACACTTCTGGGCATCTTTGTTTCTTCTCTAGGTACCTTTCACTGCTTCTATTACACTTCAGAAAGCACCAGCACTGCAGACAGTACTTGTCTGCACTACAGACTAGGCTGTCAACACATCCGTGATTTATACAATGGCATGATAAAGATTTTTCTGTTCTGTCCTCGATTCCTTTCCCAATATCCAGTAACACCCAATACTATTTTTTTGGGGGGGAGGGGCAAACAAGGACTAGCAGGTACAGACTGTTGAACTGCCATTGTCATCATAATTCCAACTTTTTTTCCTTAGAGTAACATTTCAGAGTTTACCACTGTGTATAGCAAATACAGGGTTTTTTTTTTCCCACGTGCAATACGCATTGCTGTTGCACAGTATCATGAGACTCTCCCGCAAGTCTCCAGAATCAGCTTGCATTTTTACAATTCTAGATAGGTTAAAAATAGTAAAACTGTCATCTCAGTTTCCTCTCTTTTCTAGATTACTTAGGACTACATCGATTAGCRCACTTCCACACTGCCTAATGTTTTGTTATAATCATGCGATCCTTGTTTTTGCAGTGTCAGTCTGAAATCCTGTGACTGAACTCAAAGAATTACAACTGGGGCTAGCGAAAATGCTTCTGTGAACATATTTTCCAGGAAAAAAGAAAATCCAACCTGGGTATAGGTTTTATGAACAATTATTCCTCTTTTTTCTCATGAATCTATTTTCCACACTTTTCTTCAGCTGTCACATCTTACAAGAGGTTTTTCTCAGCTTTTCAGRTTACTATCCATAATGAGAATCCCTAGAGGCAGCTTTTTTAGATTACATATTTAACTTTTTACATAGTATGGAAGGRCAGTCTGACGTAGTGCAGGGCAGGAGCAGGCTTTTCTCAGCCCTGTTGGCTCCCTGAGGGCACCCCAGGCCACCCTGACTTCATGCCAAGAGCAAACAAGCCAACATGACAGAGCACTGGCACAGGTTGCCCAGAGAGGTTGTGGAGTCTCCTTCTCTGGAGATATTCAAGGCCCACCTGGCTGCAACCCTGTCTAACATGCTCTAGATGACCTGCTCGAGCAGGGGGGTTGGACTAGATGWTCTCCAGAGGTCCCTTTCAACCTTACTGATTCTGCGATTCTAACATATCTTGCCACTGGATGCACCTTGAAGAGGACAAAAAGGCAACCTGAACACATRGGCAATGAGGAAACCAGACTGTGCATGAGTGACTCCTAAGAGTATGTCCTAATAGCAGTAGCAGGTCTGTGATACAGGTGACATATCGCACCCTTGCTGCAGGACACAGCTAGTAGGGCCATCACTGAACCTAGAGCTCACTAGGCWCTAATGACCAAGACCCCGGGCTGTAGGGCAGGTTCAGCTGCTAACTGTTCACATTGGAAGTGAAGCCTCTCATCTACAAGATGTATCATTCTACATTCATAGAGATATCTAACCATAACTTCCAGAAATTTCAGATGATCAGTAACTATTCTCAACACTCACAACTGTGGTAGCATGTAAGTCATTAAAAACTTAAAGGCATTAGTCTGAGTAGACCAATCCATAAACTGAAACTTCAAACAATTTCATGTTCCAATAGCATTTTTGTTAAAATTAAAAGCTTACAAGAAAAACAAGCTCTTGACGTAGAAACACAAAACACAATATTCTTCTCCCTTTCTCCTCTTCTGTTTTCTTCCTCCCCTTATATTCACAGAATACTCAGGAAAATTCATAAGCTTCCCCTTCTGCTCATTTCTGCCCCTCTACCACCTTCTCCATGCCATTGCTCACCAATCCAAYGACAAAATGGAGTGACAAAAGCGACTGCCAGCTTCACTCAATGACAGTAGTTATTGGCACAGAAGAGCAGTGCAGCCATGCCATGTTTAGTCCCATCCCTTCCAACAGTGCCCCCAAACTCTGCCTACACCTTCATCAAGATGCATCCTTCTGGGAGATGTAGGTTGTTTTATCCTATGAAACTACTGTTTAATGTGGCCCCTGAGAGGGTCACATATGGTCACCATATACACTTATCACCACATACGCCATAAGCGTATATGGCCACCACATACGCTTACCCAAACATTTGCCAACGTAATCACAACTGCTGCTCTAAGAACATTTCAAGAGACAGAAAAGAAATGGTTTAGAGGCTGTCAGACTACTTTGTTTTAATGAGATACAAATTTCTTCTCAGTGCTCACTTCATCAGTCTTATAGATGACTGTTAAATCTAGTAGGTGATTATTAAAAAAAAAATTAAAAAAAAATAAATCCAAGAGTTCCCTGGGCTCTTTCTCCTCAACCAAAATCAGCTGAAGYACTGCTACTAAGTGAGAAATACTTTTCCCCAAATGACCTGTTCAGGTTACCTGTACCTCCTGCTCATTCATCTCCTTTACTATTCATTTCACTATTTTAAAAACACAAGTTATATAAACAAATTTGTGTTCATTATGATGTTATCTCATTAAAGTTTAACATAAATACACTTCACAAATATGTTTTTATTCACAAAAAGAAAAATCTCCACAATCAGGAAGCGTCCCTGTTGTAAGATTTTGGGGACAGGAATAAAATTGTTCTAGCTTTTCTAAAGCTCAAATATTTTTTTTGTTTGTTTGCTCTTTTTTAAATCAACAAGTAAATATCAGTGAAGTAATACATTTTACAAAGTCTGCATTTACAGCAACCCAATCTTTATAGTAATGTTTTGAACATTACCAAAAGATCATTGGYACACAGAGTACAAAACAACAGTAGCCACAGATGAAACTAGAACAAGTAAATTTGAAAATACATATTGCAGTGCACTAAAGCCAGTAAAGTAGAATGGGTAAGTGGAAGGGAACGAAAACAAACATCCCCCAGAAAAGATGCATGGTCCAACACTGCATTATGAA